>NC_141044.1:36422500-36625000 GCF_052040795.2 Danio rerio
AATACATATTTCCAAAGTGTATGAGTGTGAGAGTGTATGGGTGTTTACTAGCACTGGGTTGCAGCTGGAAGAACATCTGCTGTATAAAATACATTCTGCTGTGGCGACCCCTGATAAATAAGCTGAAGGAAAATTAATGAATGAATAAACTACATTGCCGGAGGTACATTTCCTTGCAAGTTTCAGATGACAAAACCACTAAATGACGCCATCTACATTATGGCAAATCAAATCAACATAGACATCAAGTTGTTTTGTAGTATTTATTTGGTGTTGTGTAAAGAACTCTCAAAAAATAATCCTATATTCATTAAGTAAATATCAAAAGTGTGAAAATGAACAATAATTGTTGGCGTAATACTGCCCAATTTAATTAATTTGACCTAGAAACCACAGTATATTTTTAGTGCTACAAAAATGTAACCTGAAGCACGTATTTACAATGTTACCAAAGTGTTGCAGCAACATTATTTTTAATGCACAATCCATGAAGTTCGCCTATTGTATGAAATCTCAATGGCTCAAAAATTCCCATTGCACACAGCTATACTTCAAACATTAAACCCACTCTTATTAGCAGTGCTGGTGTCTCATCACGCAGCAGTTCTCCATCAAATAAGGATACAGAAATTACTTTAATCTTATGACATCGCATCTGGTCAGGACACAAAGTGTAGCGTTAACCGAAAACACAAGTGCCAAGTCTATCCATAGGGGGATTCCAAGCAATTCGTGTATTGCAAATTGCTTTGGATAAAAAGCGTCCACTAAATGACAAACTCTGAATTGGCCTGTATTGTCGAGGACACTTGTATCTGTCGGCACTGCTGTGATTATAGGTGTTATATTGCAGGCCAGACACTATTATCCTCAAGTGTACTGTGAACATAAACAATCCATATTCAACACCATATCCAACTCAAAGCCATCAAAAGGCCTGGGTCTGACTGAAGGCATCGAGTGCCCATCGCTGAACGAGAAAATCCACACAGGACAAGAGAATCAATAATCCATAAGTCTGAAAAGAGTCCTGCATTTCAAGAGGAATGGACATATACTAATATGATCATATTGTTAATGTGGGGTCTGCTGCCAAAACCCGATTAACCAGCTATACTGATAAATCTCAATTGCTAGATGTTATTTAAGTATATGGGACAGATGTCATAATTACTGTAAATTTACAGTGATTTAATATACATGTTTTGAATGCAGTAAAAGGGTCTACTTGAGCATTTTTCATAATTATATTCTAAATGTATGTGAAGTCAATTGTTGTATTGTATTGTTATTCAACTTCAGATTGGATCTGGATGAATGGATGGATGGAGATCAGAATGAACATCAGATCAAAATGGATAGATGGGATCGTATCAGGATGGATGGATCATATTGGGATGGATGGATGAGATCAGGATGGATGAACAAATGGATCGGAATCGGATCGGGATGGATGGGCATGGATTGGAATGGATAGATGAGCATGGATTGGATGCTTCAGGATGGATCGGAATAGAAGGATAGATGGGATCAGGATTAGATAGGGATGGATGGATCAAAATGGATAGCTGAATGGGATTGGATCGGGATGGATGGATAGGATCGGATCGGATCAGATCAGGATGGATGGATGGATGGATGGATGGATGGATCGAATCAAGATGAATGGATTGGATCATGTTGGACGAATGGGATCGAATCGAGTGGATGGCTGGGATCGGATCGGTATGTGTGGATGGATGGATGGGATCGGATTGGGATAAATGGATGGATGGATTGGGATCAGGATTGGATCGAGATGGATCAGGATCGAAGGATGGATTGGAATAAATGGATCGGACTGGGATCGGATCAAGATGAATGGATGGGATCGTGATGGATGGATGGGGTCAAATCAGGATGGATGGATGGGAGGGGATCAGATGGATGGATGGATGGATGGGGATCAGATCAATGGATGGATTGGATTGGGATGGATGGGGATCGAGATGGATGGATGGATGGATGGATAAATAGGCATCGGATTAATGGATGGATGGACGGATGGATAAATAGATAGATGGATCGGATCGATATGGATGGATGGATCAGATCGGGAAAGATGGGGTTTGGGATTGTGATGGATGAATGGATCGGATCGATGAATGGATGGTTTGCTGGATCGTATTTGGATGGATGGGGATTGGGATGGATGGATGGATGGAGATTGGGATGGATGGATAGATTAATAAATGAAGCTCTTTGCAATCAAGTGAGGATCTCTCTTCTGTTATCAGTGGCAAATCATAAAGATTTATAATAACAATTCATTTATATTTTAGTATTCTGATCCTTAAAGTGAGTTTTTAATATGTCACCAAATGACTCTTGTTCTAAAATAGGCCTGACGAGATGTTTTGGTGAATAATTATGACATTTTATACTGTAAACATATAGTAGACAATAGTACAGTATTGTTATTATTTGTTCAGATAGAATTACCATAGGCAGATTATCAACAATAATTACCTAGAGACTTATGATTTAGAAAATGAAGACAAACTGTAAATAAATTAAAGCAGTGCTGTGAAATTAATCAGTCGTTTAACATTAAATTACCTAATAATAAATATATTTTATACAGACCTATTATTTATAAATGAAACAAAACAAAATAAATAGTTAAAGTTTCATGAAGCTTGTTAATAAAATTAAAATGGCAAATTGAATAACATCTATGAATAAAATAGGGGGACATTTTTTTAATTAGAAAATTGGGGGAAATGCTACAGATTTCATAGCCCCCTAACAACCACCACCAAAAGCAGTCCACTTTACATTTTTTGCCAAAAACATAAGACATAAAATCCAGTAACAGTGCTCTTTTAGGAAATCCTAAAGACACACTAAACTTGTCAAATCAGCAGAAGTCTTGCTGACTTACTGGCACTCCTCAGCCCATCTCAGTTTCAGCAGGAGGTGGCTTTTAATGAGCTGTTATAGTGCCAACCCATGAGTTGTCAATTTGTCAGTTAAGCTTTGCTCTGCAACTGTTATTTTAGGGTTACTGCACTTTTTCACTGTCCTGCAGAGTTATCAGACTCATTCAGCAGCATCAACCACCTCACCATACTGTAGATACTTCAATAATTAACAGTTAGCTGGAAAGATACAGACTTTAAATTAACCAGATTCAAAGAAATTCAACACACCATACAGTAGGAACTGCTTTAATTAAAATTTAATTTAATTAATTAATTAATTTAATTAATTTAAATTTGATAACTCAAATAATAAATAATAAACATTAAGGAGTTTAATTAATTTAAGCACATATTATGTACACCTATAACTTCAAATCAATGTCTTTTATTGTTCATACTTTTATTTAGGAAAGAAATATTAAGACTTTTAACTTTATTTTTTAGGTCACAATTCATCCTATTAACTTCTGGCTTATTACCTGCCCATTATTAAGATACTAACTGTTCATTAGTAGTTAAAAGTATGATCTTATTTTACATCCAACCCAAGACCTAAACCAACTTCTACCTTACTAACTATTAATAAACAGCTAATTAGTCGTTTATTAAGCTAGAAGTGTCAGTTAACGGTTTGTTAATAGCATGAATTGTGACCTAAACTAAAGTGTTACCTTAACTTTTTTAAAGAATCCTGAAAAAAAACTCTTTCCAGAAAAATAGTAAATAGCTGACATTAAAAATATGACTAAGAAATGTTTCTTGGCCAGCATATATCAGAATAAAATCTTTTATTTCAACAAACTACCAAACACAGGTCTTGTTTACTTCTATAATAGTTCACAATTTATAGATCAAATAAAACTGCTTTGGTATACATAAAAATCCAACTGACCCTAAACCATTATGTAGAGTGGGGGGGAAATAAGTATTCAACATGTCATCCAGTTTTTACCAGATGCTGATGTTTTGAAAACTGTCGGTTGGGTTTAGGGAAGTAGGTGGGCGATGGTCAATCGCTTTTGAAAACAGTATTGGTTGGGTTTAAGGAAGCAGAAGTGTGCATTAATCAATCAGTCAGTCAGTCGACAGAGGTGGATTTAAGCAACAGCAGGTGCGAATGGCACTCGCAAGAGAAATTTGAGATCTCAAAAAGCGTACGCAGCGGCCTCTGGTGGATTTGTGAAAACCTGCAAAAAATCATAGCTCCTGGGACATATTTGTGGCTCTCCAGAAATGTATATAGAGGTACATTTCAGAATGAGCCTGGGTCTGCTTTTTTATACTATAACATGAATGTATCATAAAGAAATATTAAATGTGTCGATGTCTGAGAACTGCAGTTCACTAAAGCCTTTAAGCAGACAGTCTTCAACTTGTTTGTTTTGCTTCATGGCCTTTAGCACTTTTACGAAAAACTTTTTTAAAACCCCTATAGGTAAACTGAATGAGAAAACACTTTCGGAGCACTTCTGCAAAAAGTGGGTGGACACTAATGCACTCTATTATGAATAATGCACAGCCCCGGTGTACAGTACATGCAGTGTTTTTATGCCCAATGTACTTAATGCACAACATTCTCCCTTGTCTATCAAAGACAATCTAATCACAGCTTGTGTAACTTTATTACGACAGAACACCTTTAAGAGTATCCAAGCGCAATTACTGACCCTCGCTATTATTCCACAATCAAATTCAAGCGAAAAATCTAATAAGCCAAACCAGCAGGGAAGCAAAAGCCAGAGTACTTCAATGAAGACGGAGCTAAACACAGCTTTGGGCTTGGGTTTACCTGAATAGGTTTTCTAACTGTAGATTACATCTTTTTGAAGTTCATTTTGAGGTTTTTCCACCCCGCTGTTTCACTTTTTTTTTCTGTACAGAACTGGCAAGCTAATGGCCGAGAGACATCATTTTCAGAGAGATATGACTGAAGCTGTGAAAGAGCTGTGTTTTCTCTCCCCTGCAGGACGAGGTTTAAATAATCGCATTGGTGTAATGGGTTGTGTGGTGTTGATTAATGGTCTTTCTCTGCGTGTCAGGGTTTGTACCTCTGTCTGTGCCCTTTTGAGTGCATTTGTCTCGAGCTGCTGTTTACAGTTTCATGGCTCCACTCACAACGGCGAAAGCGGTGTCCTGGTTGGCTTTTAATGTCCTCTAAAAAAAGAATTTATAATGGGAGGCACTTTCGCTAATCGAAACCGAGGAAATCAAAGTCAGTGAGAATATGAAGCATCATGTTTCACTAACCAAGGGTGTTTTAACTACACTAGAACTGCATGATTAATCATTAAAAAGTATCAAATATTAAAAAAAACTCCCACATAATCATCCAAAATGACAATGATTTGGCTATGTCTGACAAGTACAAACACATTCAGATCTGCATTTGTTCTGCCGCTTTCTAGGTGCATATTTGAAACAGCATCAGTCTTATTGGAACACTCCACTTTTTTTGAAAATAGGCTCATTATACAACTACCCTATAGCTTAGCTTAGCATAGATCATTGAATCAGATTAGACCGTTAGCATAAGCTTAAAAATGACTTAAGAGTTTTGATATATTTCCTGTTTAAAGCTTGACTCTTCTGTTCTTACATTGTGCATTAAGACTGATGGAAATGAATATTGATATGTTATTATTATTATTAATATTAATTGTCACACATAAATGCCAGGGGATGTCAACAAATTCCTTGATCTTTATGTCTGAATGACAGTATAGTTTTCTTTATAAGGATTCTGCCATTTCAGTATTCTTAATTCTTGCTTTGGTGGCAGAGTCCAGACATTAGTCCTGTCTCATCTAGTATGTTGTGCTCAGCTCAAGTTTTCTCAAGTGAACACGCGGTTAATGAGTTCTCACTGGCTGTGTGTTCTAGTCCTGTTTTTTACATGAACACATGCCTTGTGTTGTTTCTTGGTGTGATGTACTCTCTTGTTTATTGTCTAGTTCCACCCTCCTTGTTAACTTATTATTAGTTGATTATTTTCACCTGTTTGTTTGCCAATTATTTCTCCTTTATAGTCTCCTTACATCTACTGTCCTGTGCCAATTCGCCATCTTTCCAGTATCTTGTCTGGAGTTGTGTTCAGTCCTATCCAGTCTTTTCCCTGCCAGCCAGTTTATGTGTTTAGTTACTTTAGTTAATGTTTTCCCCTACAGGGGTGTTTTTGTTCTCCTTTTGTTTTATTTTAGAATTATAAATGCCCCTTTTAGTTCTAAATTTGAGTCCTTCCCCAACCTACAACCGTGACAGCTTATAGCAATTTCCTACCAGAAAATAGCCACATTTTCTGTATCTTTAAAGAGTCAAACTTTGAATATGAAAAATTATCTAAACACTTTTAATTTGTGCATGATACTACTAATGGTCTACTGCGATTATAATATTTATGCTGTAAGCTAAGCTAAAACAGCTCCAGCCAGACCATCTGTTTTTAAAGCCTTGACTGTTTAAAAAACAGATCTTGATATTTGGGTGTCTGGACTACACAAAGAATCAAATAATAATTAATCAATAACTAAAACTCTATCAAAAATAACTATCAACCCAGGGTCATTCTGCTTACGTACTGCCAAATACATCCCAGGAGGTACTTTTTTTTTTTTTTTTTTGTGAGTTCACCAGAGGATGGTGTGTACTCTTTACCAGATTTCTCTTGTGAGTGCTCTTCATACCTGCTTTTCTCGCCTAAATTCAGCAGAGACCGCTGTCAACTGACCAACTGATCAAACGACCGACACCCCCACCCCCTTCCCTAAATCCAACCAACAGTGTTTTCAAACGCAATCCAGAAAAAAAAAAACCCTGATTTTAACCACGCATTCAGATTTTACCACATGCTCACCCTGTTATTTACGTGTTTGTTTTATTTTTTGGCTTTGGTTTTTGTCTAACCTGCACCTGGAATCGTTCTTAGCCAGAGTTGAACCCCATCATCATAGTCAACTCTGCTCTGGGTCTCAAATCCTCCGACGTATGCAACGAGCTACAGGGCAAACTGTTAACAGCAAGAAACTTGTTCTTACGGAGATCGGCTGGCAAGCACAAAAAGCCTCATACCGCCCCGTAGCGTTCGTTTCAAAGACTAAATGCAGCCGTACGTTCCTCAGGCTACATAATTCGTAATCTCCAGAAATGCATATAGGGCTACGTTTTCAAAATGAGCCTATGTTGAATTCAATAATTCAGAACTCAAACAGAATGATTCATACCAGATTTCTAATTGACTTCTTATGCCTAGTTCAGACTGCATGATTTTAGCCCCGATTTTGGCTCGCCGACAGTTTGAGAAATCGCCGACAAATGCCTGAAATCACAGGTAAATCGCTGCTCGTGCACGTGAGTGACAATCACACAGTATGAACTATCAAAGACGCGATCTGAGAGAATCGCCGATGAGTCGCCGATGCCTGCGAGATATTTGGCGTGCTAAATATCTGGAGCTGTCGGCGATTCAAATCATGCCGTGTGAATTGAGTTCAATAACATCAGCGATCGCCTACAGCCAATGAGAGAGCAGCATTCACTTGTGTGTGTGCGTGTACGTATACCCACTGCAGGCCAGCGGGAGGCTGGGGGAGAAGTTAAAAGTGCTCTTTTTCAGTTTATTTGGACCCACGAAATGGAGGGAAAACTAGTGGTTTGACAGGACTCAGGAGCAACCGTGTCTGTTTGACGTTTCATACATAAAGAAATTAGTTTATTATTAACGTTGAGGAGAAATGGCTAATTCCCTTTAAACCCATGTGAGCAAATATGTACATGTTCTACCCTTATTAAAGGCTTCTTTTTCATTATGTAGTTAATAACAAAAGATATACTATGTGTTTTTTGCTGTGAGACGTAGTTTGGACGAAGCTGTCGGCGATTCTTCCTATAGTAAAGTCATGCAATGTGAAAATCCCTGTCGCTGATCCATCTTGTAGTGTAAACAAAGCAGCGACGAAACGCGAGCCCAGATAGTCAAGCAGTGTGAAAACATCTGTGACACGACTACTTTGAAAATCATGCAGTCTGAACTCGGCATTACTGTTTAAGGACAGTAAATGATGTCATTTCATGTGTTTTTGATCCAGAGTAACATCAGCAGAGATCAGTTAGTGTTAAATGTTGTTTTATGCGGACCTTTAAAGTGGCTTCAGCTATAGATTTCTGGGTGCGCTAAAGAGTAGAGCCTGTGGTTATGCTGGCAGTTGAAGAAGCACTATTAAAACTAGTGTTGCTTTATTTACCAATAGTTACTCTGTATATAGATCTCTTTAAGTCAACAACATAATAAAAAACTACGAAAACTATGCTTACAACCACAGGTCAAGATATTAGTTCAAACCACACAACCTTTCTGTAGCATCCACTATTGATTGCTGGTGGTTTCAGAAAGACAGAATCACTGAACAACATTGAAAACAACAAAACTTGCAACACTAGTTTGCTAATGATGCTTCTGGGAAACACACCCCGGCTTTGTACTTCAGTCTGCGTTATTCTTTTGAGCCAAATAGACTCAGGAAGGGATAAAACAAATGGTTTAATACTCCAATAAAGATCAAAAACATAAAGTGATTAAAATAAAAAAACTGCTTTTTTTCTACAAACTCCAGTTCAATATTAGACAAATCTATCGACATTTGTTTTAATCTACTGTCACAGTTTGAATGGTAAACTGCATGCAGAAGAACACGCGTCTACATTTCAAACAGCCATCAATCTCCCCGGTGTCAGATCAGCATGAGATATTGAAAACATTCTTTGAATTGTAAGCTACTCGCTAATGTGTCAGGCGTACGACATTCATAAACCCGCTGCTGTCTACATTCTTAAAATCAACTGTCTCCGGCTGGCTTTTTTTTTCGTCTGTCTTTTTTTTTTTTTTTTTTTGTCATTTCTCCAATCTTGAGATGGAATGGAAAAGTAGTAATTTTCTTTCTTGGCATTCATGGTGGTCTTTAGACGTCAAGACAGTCAGGAGATTTTATTATTATTTTTTCCAATCATAATCATGGCAAAAACACTTCACTTCTGTCTTTTAGAGCCACACACGCATCAGATTTTTTTTTTTCTCCCAGCCTCCTTTTGATGCCTGGACAAGCTCGGGCTGATCAAAGGCACAATCTATCCTAAGAAGTTACCAACAAATTCATCTACGCAGCACACACACAGAGGCACATTTTAATCTGAATGTGGATCAAAGCATCTACAGATGTTTTAGAACAGGAAAAAGAATCATCCTTGCAAGCTTTGAAACTGAAATGTAACAAGATGGTAACTATTTATGAGCAAAATGAGAACATTTGATTATTTAAAAATACAAAAGTCTACCTGATCTTCTCTCCCCACCATTCTAGTTATTAAATGACAATTAGAAATAGATTAAAAATGTCTGAAATACAAACCTTTTTTAGGTTTAGAAATGCAATTGTTATCAGAATTGGAGTTGGTATTAAATGTTTACTTCTTATTGGTGCTATTTTGTCATTTGGATTTATGATTATGATACATTTAATGTTATTCCCCTCTAATATCTACTCATCACTGTTATAAGGATGTGGTTTGGATGTGTACGGTACATGAATTAAAGCCCACATGGAAGTTATTCATTTTCTTGTCGGCTTAGTCCCTTTATTAATCTGGGGTCGCCACAGCGGAATGAACCGCCAAGTTATCCAGCAAGTTTTTATGCAGCGGATGCCCTTCCAGCCGCAACCCATCTCTGGGAAACATCCACACATACACACACACACACACACACACACACTCATACACTACAGACAATTTAGCCTACCCAATTCACCTGTACAGCATGTCTTTGGACTGTGGGGGAAACCGGAGCACCCGGAGGAAACCCACGCGAACACAGGGAGAACATGCAAACTCCACACAGAAACGCCAACTGATCGAACCAGCGACCCAGCGACCTTATTGCTGTGAGGCGAACGTGCTACCCACTGCGCCACTGCATCGCCACATGGAAGTTATGTAACACATTATTAATTCAAGGGAATAAAAACCTTCATGACCAAAAAAATAATAATCTTTGCAACCTTTAAAAACGGAAATTTAATAGGATGGTAACTAATTATGAGCAAAACGAGGACATTTGATTATTTAAAAATACAAAAGTCTACCTGATCTTCTCACCGCCATTCTATTTAATAAATGACAATTAGAAATAGATTAAAAGGGTCTGAAATACAAGCTTTTTTGGTGCTATTTTGTAACTTGGATTTATAATTATGATACATTTAATGTTGTGTAATTCCCCTCTAATGTCTACTCACTTTTGCTGTTGTTTGGATGTGTAAGGTAGATGAATTAAAGGCCACATGGATGTTATGTAACATATTATTCCTTCAAGAGCATGAAAACCTTCATGACCAAAACAAAAATCATCCTTGCAACCTTTGAAACTTAAAGTTAATGTAATGGTAACAATTTCTGAGCAAAATGAGATCAATTGATTATTTAAAATACACTACCTGACAAAAGTGTCAGGTATCATTTCCAAGTTTTAGGAACAACAAATATTAACTTGACTTCTAGTTGATCATTTGGTATCAGAAGTGGCTTATATATAAAGGCAAAGGCCTCTAGATTACGCTTATTTTACCAAAATAATATATGATCAGGTCTTGATTTTTAATTATTAAATTAGGACAGTAAGGTCTGACTTTGCTCAGACAAAATTCTTGTCACTTAACAGAAATAATGTATAGTATAGAATATAAAGTCATGCTGCAGAAGAAAAAAGAATGAATATTGTGTATGACTCCCATGAGCTTGGAGGACTGCATCCATACATCTCTGCAATGATTTAAATAACGTATTAATAAAATCATCTGGAATGGCAAAGACAGCATTCTTGCAGGACTCCCAGAGTTTATCAAGATTCTTTAGACTCATCTTAAATGTGTCCAGTTTACCCCAGACATGCCTAATAATGTTTATATCTGGTGACTGGGATGGCCAATCCTGGAGCACCTTGACCTTTTTTGCTTTAATGAACTTTGATGTGGAGGCTGAAGTATGAGAAGGAGCGCTATCCTGCTGAAGAATTTGCCCTCTCCTGTGGTTTGTAATTAATGGACAGCACAAATGTCTTGATAGTCTGATGGTGTGTCTCTCGCAAACACCCATACTGAATGTGTCCCCAAACCATGATTTTTCCTTCACCGAACTTGACTGATTTCTATGAGAATCTTGGGTTCATGCTGGTTCCAGTAGGTCTTCTGCAGTGTTTGTGATGATTGGGATGCAGTTCAACAAGTGAAGTTTATTTATAAACAAATTTCAAGAGGATCACGTGCTTATGATTGTTCACAGCTGTTCCGACTTTAGCTAACGACTGATTATCCTATCAGACGATCCTTAACTCACTATAGATAACCAGACTTTTCTCATCTCAATATCTTCGTCTTAAAGAAACCCTCCCATCTAACCCTACTTTCCCTTCTTTCAAACGGCTGTCACGGTGGCCAGCAATTAACGCTGTTGCCTCACAGCAAGAATGCCCCTGGTTTAATTCCTTTCCAAACCAGACGGCATCTCTGTGCGGAGTTTGCTCGTTCCCCCCGTGGTCGCGTGGGTTTTCCCCGGGTCCTCCGGTTTCCTCCCACAGTTCAAAAACAAGCTCTATAAACAATTAATCCAAATACATTAGCTAAACTCGGAGTACACCTTTCAGCATCCATATCTGACACTTAGCTACAACAAGCAAGAGGGGGAGTCATCGAGATCTACCTGAGCTTAAACTCCCCTCTCGCCCTGCAACGGGAGGGAGCCCAGGGCTTGAGGATCTTATAAGCTCAGGGTTCTCTCCCGGGACAGCATGCCAAACTAGCTTTATTATCGATCATCAGCTAAGTGTGAACTCTTAAAATGATTCATCGGAAAGATAGACCTTCTGCTACTTTTCCAAATTATCAACTAGAAATCCAAGTTATTAATTGTTGCATTTAATATGTTATGTAATTTCTCTTTAATATCTACTCTTCAGTTTTGTGGTGAGGATGTTGTTTGGATGAATTAAACACCACATGAAAGTTATGTAACATATTATTCATTCAAGAGCATGAAAGCCTTCATGACCAAATCCATCCATGAAACGGCACAATACAGCATCCTTGAAAATCTCGAAAGTTTGGTTCAGAACTTTTTTTATGCACAGATCTGAGTCAGACAGACAGACCGGCAATGCTGAACATCAAAGAATGTACGAATGTATGAATGTGTAATGCACTATCATCAACCTGTGAGCACGGATTTATATCCTGTGATGACACACATCTCAAAAATATATTGCTACCCTACAGTGAATCACAGCCTTCAACAATGACACATGTATTGAAGTGAGTGCTGAATCATCCTTGAGCTAACTAGAACAAAGCCAGCCTTCTGCTAAAGTAAATGTGCTTGATGTATTAGACCACAATGATAAAACTTCCTGCCCAATTTATTGACTGCATGTTCATCCCTGTAAATATGCTTTGACATAACCTGCATTGTATAAAGTGCTATATAAATACTTTTGGAGCATATTGTTTGACAAAACAATACCGTATGGTGTTTATAGTTGACAAGGTCAAACTAAATGAGATTTAAGAAAGTCTGCATCGTGGCTTTACACTTTCTTAAAATAAAGGCCTTGATTAAAATGTATATTTTTTTATATTGCACTACACTCAAAAGTATAAATATGTTTGCTGCAAGTTAAAACTACATGTTTAAAATGAGCTGAAACACTATCCTGGAGATTTTGGGGGGAAACTTAATAATTTTACATAGCTACGTTAACATTAAGTATTTGTGTTGGGACAACATCGCTCTCTAAGGTGTTCTGGCATAGACCTATTAGCCATTCCCAGAACATGTGTTAGGGCTAAGGGCCCTGTCATGTACGCGGCGCAATAAGGCGCAAGACGTGTTTTCCCCGACATGTTGCTATTTTCAGACCAGCGCAACCTTAATTTTCCAATTTTCTACCACGTTGTTTAAATAGCAAATCCATTTATGCCACTTTGTGAACTCATGGGTGTTCTGGTCCAGCGCAGTCCAGCGCAGAGCGCGTTAATTGTGCACCTCGCCTACACATAGCTTAATACTCACAGGATGTACAGCAATACACAAATGAAGAGTTTAAAAAATGCCTCTAAATGCTGTCTGAAATGTTCCTCTAAAATGAGCATTTTTAGCTGCCTCCTGTGTGTATGTTCAGTAATATTACTTTTATGGCAAAGAATAAGTCCTTTTCCTGGTCTTGAAGGTAAAATATCTCAACAAAAACAAAGGAGGCTGAGAAAAATTTTCATTTTCGATGGAAATTTCAGATGGCACTTATCATCGTATCTGAACTCTTCAAACATCTTCACAAATGAAACAGAATTCAAGGATTAAAATGTATATTTTTTTTAAATTACAACTTTCTACAAAAAACACTGCCTCCATGCCTTCATCTTAGGGTGCTTTTTTCAGTTAATTCACACAACTTGCTTTTGTAAAATGTTATTATTAGTATTTATTATATGCATATTTATTTTGTTTTATTAAAATCAAGCTTAGAAATCAATTATGTAGGCTAAAGGATGTCTTCAATGGAGTATACAACACCATTGCCTTACTCCACGAAAGAGGAAAAAAAAATTAAGTAAAACGGCTGAATGGAGGCTCATTCTTTATCCTTGCACTACAGATGGCCTGTTTAACTGTTTTCTCGCTAGTGAAGTGTTCAGTTTTTCCACTTACAAAGTCCGCCATGTAAATGGAAAATGAGCCATGGTGCGACGCAACTGACTCCTAAAGGGAATGGAAGATGAGACTCTGATTGATTTAATGCACATTATTCTCAAACACACCCATAACTCATTACGAGAATAAGCAGAACTCTGTTAGGCCGTGGCGCAAAGCATATTTTTCCATCCTTAAAATAGATAAAAATCCTTTTGCACCCTGCGCTTTAGACTTTGCACCTAGATCATTAAAATAGAGCCCTAAAGGTGACTGTGCCTACTGCGTTATGGTCCCAAGGCTCTGGACCCCTCTCTCTCTAGCACTGAGAACTCTGGGATCAGACATCTTTTTAGCCAAGCTTTTAATTAACAGTATGGTGAGCTGGTGAGATTGGTGTTTTTGTACTTGGATTTTTAACTTGTTTTGATGTTTTTCTTCTATTCATTTGTTCTTTTTTTACCTGTTTTCCGGTTTTCTTGTATTGTAAAGCACTTTGTGACTTAATGAAAGGTGCTATATAAATAAACCTTTACTTACTTAGCATGAATGAATCGAGTGGAACTCTGCATTTTTTGGTGTATGAAAAGTTAGTGATTTTCTAAAAGAAATGTTTACTATCATAACCTGTTCATTATAATAGAATAAAAATGAGAAAAAAAATATTAGTATTACAGAAGAAAGATTTTAGATGGGTTTCAGCTGGAAGGGCATCCGTCATCTAAAACATGTGCTGGATAAGTTGGCGGTTCATTCCACTGTGGCGACCTCGGATTAATAAAGGGACTAAACCGAAAAGAAAAATGAATGAATGAAAGATTTTAGACATAAAATATCTCAGCTTCTTCAAATAAAATTAATTAAAACAATGGTTTAGCATCTATCGAAAAAAAATTACAATTGAGTATTCAATTAGCATATTAGAATAATTTCTAAACGATTAAAAAGGAAATTCACATAAAAAATATACTCAAACAGAGGTATTTAAATTTACCAGAACCTAGTCAGGGACATCTAGTTACTGGCATACCCCAAGGCTGAGTATTCAAACCACTTTTCTTATCCAGGCTTTTCTCAACCCTGTTGTGTTGATGATACTCAACTCTACCTCTAATTCTAGCCTGATGATCCAACGATAACTGTTTGCATGCCAGAACGCCAAACAGATGGACCATCATCTTTAACTCAGCCTTGTCAAGAAAGAATTGATTGTAGATTCAGCCAACCCAAAATTTTCACAAATTCTCCAACTGTCATCAACATTTATCCATTTGGCCATAGAAGAAGTAGTCTCCCAAATAAGCCTGCTTTCTCAAAAAGATTTTTTTGTTTTTCAATTTCTATGATTGATTGGGAGTTTTGCATTATGGTCCTTTCCAACAAAATCATTAAAATGTTTTTTTTATTTATTTATTTTTTAATCATTATTAAAAAACTGCTTTTATTTTAGTCCAAATAACCCTTGAACTGCCTGCACCAGATGGTTGAACTGAAAACAGATGTTTTGAATAATGGTTTATGCACACAGCATTGTTGGTTTACAAAAAAAATCTAACATAATCCTGCTACACTTGATTTTGGTTTTATTGTTTAAAAAACATTAAATGAGAATCTGAAATATTTTATGGCATATTTCAAAAAATAAAGATGATTAATTAGGTTTTAAAAATGTTTTATTTTAAAAAAGTTGGTCTTACACCTTATATTTAGAGATTTTTTATAGTATATGTATTAATTCAGGTACTTTTAACATAAACCAGCATATCAGCGACCTTAGGAGTTAAGAAATGCAATACAAATTTTTTTTTTTCTTGGTGAAGAAGTTAAAGGGATACAAATAAGGGTAATACTTTATTTTGATGATCCCTATTGCACATTTTGTTGACTAAAAATTGCATTGCAACTACATGCTAATTACTTCTCATTTGAGTATTGGTAGACTGCCTGCTTAATATCTGCTGATACTACTTCTTCAACATTTAACTGACTATAAGAAATTTTACAAGTACATATCAACTTACACTAACCCCTAACCTAATAGTCTATTGTAACCTAAATTCAACAAAATACTAGGGATGTAACGGTATTGTAAATACCGTCATACCACAATATTATTTTTTTTTTAAAAAGTCGCATGACTCGGTAAAACTATAGGTCTTCTGAGAAAATTTGCTCAGGCGAATGAAGCGAACGGGAGGTACCGGAAACTACAATTCCCATCAGCCCAGGCTTGGCCATAATCCCTTGCGGTCTGTTGTCGCTACAGATCCAGTAATGCAGAAATGGAGTGTGCTGCTAGAAGCGGGGATCAAAAAGAGCTGGAAAACCCTAAAGCGGGTGTTGTCGCCGCGCGCGTACTGAATAGTGGTGTTGTCGCGCGAGTTCTTATCAGCTGTGTTGTCGCGCGCGTACTGAATAGCTGTGTTGTCGCGCGCGTACTGAATAGCTGTGTTGTCGCGCGCGTACTGAATAGCTGTGTTGTCGCGCGAGTCCTTTTCAGCTGTGTTGTCGCGCGAGTCCTTTTCAGCTGTGTTGTCGCGCGCGTACTGTAAAGCGGGGACGGAGGGTATGTCGCGTCGCGGGGGCACTTTTGATCATTTTGGAAGGGAACTTTCTATCCAAGACTAAAAAGGGCATGTGCACTGCACAGGTTGAGCACTGTGTGTGCACGTGCCTGCAAGTTGGGGAATACGACTAATCAGTCATGGGGACTGCAGAAACACAGCACACTGTTCAGATTGATGCAGACATGAGATCTCTATCTCACTCATGGTTTGTCCTCTCAAGTGGGGGAAAGACAATGCACAACGTTACCCACTGCTGTCAACCTGGGCCAAGTCATATCTCTCTTGTCCCAGAAACCTCAGTCCCAAATGAGAGGGGTTTTTTCTGTTGCAGGGGACATTGTAAATACCCAGAGATACCAGCTTTTACCAGATTATATTTATATGATAATTTTCCTTTAAACCCATCTCTATCTAAGTGAGTGAGTGATTAAATGTTGAATGTGATGAGTTTTCAACAATACTAAATTGAAACTTAATTTTTTTACATGGTTTAATATTTTTTTGTTATTAAAATTGAAGTTCCTGTTTCAAAGCTTACAGATAGATGACTAATTTGTATGTCATTGACACTTTTGGCACTTTTTTGGAGTATTTTCATAAATTTTGTTTTTTCCTGTAAATGATTCAATAAATACCGTACCGTGACATTCATACCGAGGTATTACCGTACCGTGAAATTCTGATACTGTTACATCCCTACAAAATACGTTAAAACAATTACATAAAAAACGAAAATATTTATAATAATTTTTTTCTTCAACTGTATTTTTCATCTTTAATAGACATTATTACAAGTTTTTCAGATCTGTTCTATCTGTTTATCTATTTATTTAAAATAAACTACAGACTCTTTATTATTTTAAAAGATATTTGTCTGCACTCTTTTAATTGTATTTTTGCAATAACTTACTGGCAGTACTGTTAGTCTTGCTGCCAGCAGGTTACAGCAACTGCTTTTTTACAGTAACTTACCTGTAAATCTGTTTTACAGTAGCAGGACTCTACCCCAATTTCATTTTACAGTAAAGTAGCCTTACCACAACTTCTTCTTAAGGTAAAATGCCATTTAACACATTTAATATTACAGTATGACAGTTTTACAGTACTTCAGTATTACACTAGCAGTACAAACCCTGTATTTTTAGTATGTGTTATTGTATTTAAAATATTCATATTAAGTTTTTTTCATGAACTGTCTCATTTTTGTCTTCAACTACAGTAGCAGTACTTAATTACTTTAGTTACAGTAGAATACTGCAAATTCCTAATATGCAGTAAAGTTCCTGTGAAATTTGATGACAATGATTACAGTACATAATATTTGACTAGATATTTTTCGAGATACTAGTATTCAGCTTAAAGTGATATTTAAAGGCTTAACTAAGTTAATTAGGCAAGTAAGAGTAATTAGGCAAATTATTGTAAAATGACGGTTTGTAGATCAAAAATAAAATATTGCTTAAGAGGCTAATAATATTGACCTTAAAATGTTTTTTAACAAATCTAAAACTGTTTTTACTCTAGTCGAAATAAAACAAATATGACTTTCTCCAGAAGAACAATATTATAGGAAATACTGTGAAAAATGACTTGCTCTGTTAAATCAATTGGGAAACATTTAAATAAAACTAAAATTAATAATAATAATTTGGACAGCAACTGTATTTTTCATTAATAATTCACATTATTACGAGTATTTCAGTTCTGTTCTATCTGTTTATCTATGTATTTAAAAGATTCTACATTAGTTTAACAGAGATTTGCTCCTTTGTTTGTCTGCACTCCTTTTATTGTTTATAAATGTCAGCACTGTTCCCAGAAAGTTACAAAAACTGCATTGCAGTTCTGTATTTTTGTAACACCTTATTTAAAATGTATTTATGAAGGGAGTTTTGTTGTTTGAGTTTCACAAAACCTTTTTTTTTTTGAGTCCTCTGCCATCAAATATATCAATTTCTAATTAATTATTATTTAAAACTCACAAATAAAACAGCTTTGATTACTTATAAAGGAGGTTATCCAGCTGAGATGTGTATTAATGTACTTTTAATTCATCCTCAGTCATTTCTCCTAGAAAGAAAACATCTCAGAGAAGTGTCCTGTTGCCATAGTTACCGTTTAGAATCATCATTTAGAACGCGTTCCGAGCTGTACGTAGAGCCGTGCAGCACTCTGAAAACTCAGTTTGCAATAGTGTCTTAGAGGTTGTAGCAGTGTTTGTGTCTGACATCGACTAAACAGCTTTCCTAGTGAAAAACTTAAGCTATTCATGGCTTTTCAAACTAGCGGAGCTATTGGTGATTTGCTGATGTCCGAGCTACATACCCCGAAGTTTTTTGACAATCCACGGTGTAAGACCGAGATTGCCATCGCTATGACTGCGGACCAGAAATATCCCAGTGACACACCGTCAACAATGTGTTTCCAACTGGAGGACGACCAATCGAGAATGGAGGAACCAGTGGTGAAGCCGAAGAAAAAGAGCTTCTTTAAACTGCCCTCTTTCCTCAGAGCTCACCCGAAAAATGTGCAGTCCAGTCAAACACCTGACAGCTCCAATGGTGAGCAGTATTTAGGCCTACATTGTAAAGGGTTTCCCTGATATGAGATTATTTAAACCACATTCTATACAGTTTGAGGATTAATTCACCCAAAATATTACAATTCTGTTATTAATTGCTCAACCTCTTGTAGTTCCAACTCCATGAGACCTTCCTTAATCTTCTGGACACAGATGAATATATCTTAGATTAAATTCGAGAGCTTCATATAAGTTGTTGCAAACAATTTATATGTGTTGAATTTAAGCAAACAAATCAAATTTAGTAATATTCAACCTAATTTGTTTGTTTAAATTCAGCCCAAATAAATTGTTTACAAGCACTTAACTTAAAAATAAATGTTGTAAATCCAAGGTACATTTTTGAATATTGTTTTTCTTTGTATTTCCTCTCAAATGACTGTGGAAAAGTGTGTACTACAATTGTTTCTTTTAACAGATGAGCTGAAAGAAAAGAGGAAGAAAAAGAGCCGGCTGGCGTCGTTCTTCAGAGCGTGCAGAAAACACATGAAGATCTCTTGCCTCACGTCCAACAAAGAGGAGATGGAGGAGGAAGAGCAGAAAGTGCTCCCAAACTCTCCAGACAAAGGCACTGATGGTAAATAAACACATCAGTCTATAATGCTATTAATACATTGTATTCTTCACACAGACATCTTGAAAATGACAGTGTAAAATATGTATCCACTTCATTTCTCCTGTAACAGATGACTCTCTGTGCTGCTCCACGTTTGAGATCTGTCTGGATGTGAATTCTGTCGTCATTCATGAAATACGCTCTGTGGAGGACGAGATGGACGTCAGTAAAGGAGAAATCACACTGACACACACTGACTTATCCTGCAGAGAACAAGAGGAGGAGAAGGAGGACAGGATTATGGAGGAGGAGGTGAAAGACAAGAAAAAGAGAAGGAGAAGGAAGAAAGTGGAAAAGGTGGAGGAGCCAGTGATGGAGAAAGAGGAGGAAAAGATTAAAGAGGAGGACGGAGGGAAAGAGAGAAAGATAAAAGAGGAGGAAATACATGAGACAATGATGGAGAAGGAGGTGGACAAGATTGAGGAGGAGGATGGAAGGAAAAAGAGAAGGAGAAGGAAGAAAGTGGAAAAGGTGGAGGAGCCAGTGATGGAGAAAGAGGAGGAAAAGATTAAAGAGGAGGACGGAGGGAAAGAGAGAAAGATAAAAGAGGAGGAAATACATGAGACAATGATGGAGAAGGAGGTGGACAAGATTGAGGAGGAGGATGGAAGGAAAAAGAGAAAGAGAAGGATGAAAGAGGAGAAAAAGGAGAGAAGGAGCAGGAGGAAAGAGGAGAAGGAGATGAGCAGGATAAAAGAAGAGAAGGAAAGTGAGGAGAATGAGGAGGACATTGAGATGATGGACTTGAAAGTGGAGATAAAGGATGAGGAGGAGGTGAAGAAGAGAAACAGAAAGAGGAAAATCAGCAGCAGGATGAGCAGGAGAATGATGAGAAAGAGAAATAAGAGGAGGAGAATGAGAGGATGATGGAGGAGGTGGAGAAAAACAATAAAAGATGCATTCAAATTCTTTTGTCCCCGTCTGTTTTGTTCATCTGTTAAAATATCTGATTAAAATGAACTCTTGGTGTTGTAAATAAACTGAAAAAGATAATAATAATCAGCAGCAGGATGACGATGAGGAGGAGAAGTAAAAGGAGAAGGATAAGAAGATGAAACAGGAAAATGTTTAAAAAAGTGTAACCTGCCGCTGGGCCCCTAAATTACCAGGGCCCTATGCACTCTGTCACCTTAAGACGCAGCTTCACACACACACATGCACGCACGCACATACGCACACACACACACACACTGTTACAACCGGGGAGGGAGTGACAGAGACAACTGGAGGTAAGATCCAATATGCAGGTTTATTCAGCGTCAGGCAAGCAATGGTCAAATCAGGTGTAAACATGTATGTGTAGGCAAATCCAGAATTGTACACTGTAAACGATTTCTTGTTAAATTAACAGTAAGTTACTGGCAACAATTATCCAGTAGCTGCTGTATTTCATAAAACAGTAACATTACTGTTATACTAATTACTTTAGTATTACATTTACTGTAAAATGTAATACATCATTTTACTGTTTTCTTTTTATACTGTAACACCAATTACAGTAGTGATACACATACTGTACTGCAAAACTGAAAACAGTATTTTACTGTACATTTTTACCATGCAGAACTACGGTATTTTAACGTTACTTTCATTATTACTGTATAGTATTTTACAGTTATTAAATGTTATTTTATTGTATTTAATATTGCTACTTTATAATGAGCAAAAAAAGGTTCAAAAATTGCACAAATGTTATTTAAACTGTTCAAGAAATACAAGAAAAATTAAGAAACTGAAACTTTAACTTTACAATAAAAGGTTATTGTGTAAACCCCACTGAAACAGTAGCAATTATTCAATATAACGCAACAGAACACTAATGAACAATTAATGAACAATTGATCATTAAAATTAGTCAACAATTAATGTATCAAAAAGTATTACAATTTTAAAAACAGATGAAAATACTGCTACAAGACACGAAATGATGAAGGCCAAATTATGTTGTGGAAAAGGGACAGTGAAAAAGGGCAGGAGCACTTCTGATGATCCTACAAAAATGACAGGCAAAATCAATCACTGGAGTAAAAACTTATCATGCCTCAAATTATTTCATTCATTCAGAAACCAAACACCGCACTGCTGCTTTATATATAAAACACTTTTTTATCGTTTTTGTTGGCAAAATACAGATTGTTGTCTATTTACAATTACACCAACCTTAATGGGGAAAAGATCATTAAGCCATAAAAATTATACCCGATAGGTCCCGAGTCCGACAGGTACAGTTTGATTGACAGCTTTATAAAGCCCAAACCCATTTACAGCCCGACATTATTCAAATGTGCTCATGCACACAGCTCTATTGCATTTTTTCAAGAATGAGTCATTTATATGTTTTAACATCATTTATTCGTAACAAACGTAGACTAGGCTATATGCCACTTAAAAGTTGGAACAAAGAAATTAAGTAAGTCCTCTGTAACATCGTAACATATCAGCTCTCTATAGGTCTAGGTACATGCACTAAGCCTTTAAATTGGCCAACACACAAATGAAAAAAAATCTTTCTTAACAAATCAAATTAAAATAAACTCTAAATGATGACGGGTATTTTGGCAATAACGAAATTAAGATAAAGGCTCTGCAAGGTTTGTTTCTCAACTTCTCTTCACAATCTGGCATTAGGGCGGCGGTGAAGCTGAATATTAAAAGAATAATGCCACCGTTAGCCTGTATACTCTGTCTACATAATGATTATATGGTTTAATTAATATTTATTTATAATTGAAAAACCCTTTACTCACCAAGATTAGGCTACGTGTGTTTGTGGAGGAACATTTAAATCCACAGGCTTTAACGCAGTCCTGCGCTCACGAGGTCCAGCAGCTGAACACCCTTTCCTGCTGCTACAGGCCGAGATACAGAGTTCTGATCTGGCTGATTTTGCAAGTTTTGGGTAGGATTGTTTGTTCATCTTCTACCAGTCAGGAACATCCATTTAATTTTCCATGACAGCAGTTTCACTGTAGCGAGAGGCCTCGTCTTTTTACCTGTCAGCTTGCGGTTTAGGGCTCTACCGTAATACTCAGTGTATGAGCGACCGCGAAATACCTGGCTGGAATGCGCTCTTTCTGAGCTAGTGACTGGCTTGACCGCCGTAATAATTCGCTTTTTTTACTACTTCGTCATCATTTGTTTCACCTTTGCAGGGATGGATTTTAATGCAGGGATTTGGATTTTTTCGGGTCTCACCGGGTTCGGGCAAAGATCTTCAGCTCTAATGCAGACCTCTCGTTCATATTAACCACGTCTCCCTTCTGTTCAGTCGAAATTGCCAAACTGCAGGACACTTTGAAGCGCGACACGTGACGTCACCTCTCCCTCTCCCCCTCCCTCTCCCTCTTCCTCTCTCTCTCTCCTCCACACTGTCCCGTGTAACAACCACACATACGTTTTTGTAGGCATTAAATAAAGGATATTTAATATTTTATGACGGTATAACGGTATTGAAACTGACACCGTTGCTATTTTTAGATCCCGCGGTATACCATAATACCGAAATACCGCCCAAGCCTAGTATGTTAAAAATTAAGTCTCATCTTAACTTAATGTCTGACTCTGTATAGCTTGAATATCTGATTCCATGACCACACTAGCGCTTCCACGAATTTAAGAGGGGTGAACACAGTTAATTCTGACCTTAAGAGGCTACATATTTAAAATAAATAAATAAAATAATCTAATTTAACGTGACTAATGTTAATCAAGTACTTTTAGGCTTTTAACATGTGAAAATCTACTTCTAACTTACAGACAAGATTACGTTAGAGAACATGAAAGCCATGGGTGATTTTTTAAAAGATAATGCTAATGATAAGTTAATGACATCTGGTTCGCATAAAACAAAGTAATCACTAAGCATTCACTATTGGCAAAATCTGCCGAAAGGCGCAGCAACACAATCAAATGTGTCAAAGTTGAGCAGAGAACTGAAGAGTAGTCAAGCAGTCTACTTCATAAAATGTTTGTGATAATATTTTGCGGTCAATTCGTATTACTGTATTTCAATATGCAGTGATGGCATGTCAGTGAGACAAATAAATATTATTACACCTCACTAGTGACATTTCCTCAAATTAAATCATCATGACGTTACCGTGCACAGCATCAGTAAAACGTTAAGAATAATTTAAATACCTAATTTTTTAAAACAGTCACTGCTGATTACAAACTAACATTAAAAATAGGCTTACATAAATCCTGAATGCATGATAATATGAAGATTTATTACTCACTGATGTCGAAGCATTTCGTCAGAGATGTAGACAGGACAGAATATGTGCCATCAAATGAGCTCTTGTGCAGTCTTTGTTGAACATCAAGGTAGTATGTTCACTCACACTGTAAAAAAAAAAAAATCTGTTATTTTACATGTTTTTTTTTCCCAGCAGCTAGGGTAATAGAGTCATTTGGTTAAGTCAAGTGGTTTAAAATAATTTTATTTATTAAATACTTGCTTACCCATATATAGATGTAAAAGTAACCAAAATAAATAATTTATTAAAATGTGTGGGATACTAAGCATGTTTGGTCTACAGAGAGAAGTAAACATTTACTTTAAGCATTGATCCTAATGAATCTATTTCTGAACAGCAGAGTCACTCGCTATTTTCAAGAAACGACTAAAAACTCAACTATTTAGTCTCCACTTCACTTCCTAATCTGCAATTGCCTATTTGAATATCACACTAACTGTACAAAAAAAAAAAAAAAAAAAAAAAAAAAAAATTACTAACACTTCCCTTCTTAGACTTTACAGACCTGAAACTTGCCTTTAGTACTTATTCATTGTTGCTCTTAGTGGTGTAAATTGCTTCCTTGTCCTCATTTGTAAGTCGCTTTGGATAAAAGCGTCTGCTAAATGACTAAATGTAAATGTAAATGTAAATGTGAACTACATCCAACCTCGCCTCGGAAACAGCATTTTTGAGCATTTAGATCAGGGGTGCTCAACCCTGTTCCTGGAGATCTACCTTTCTGCAGAGCTCACCTGCAACCTTGATCAAACACACCTGTCTTTAATTACCAAGTACTCCTTCAGATACTATTTAGTTGGTTTAGTTGCGTTTGATCAGGGTTGGAGCTAAACTCTGCAGAAAGGTCGATCTCCAGGAACAGGGTTGAGCACCCCTGTTTAAGACAATGAAAAATAAGACATCTAGATGATATTTTATATTCAATCATTTGTGAAATTTAAATGACTTCTATTCAGTATATACATAAAATAAAATTAGAATAAGAATAAAAAATAATACTCTATGCCAAATAAAATACTTCAGATCTAAATAAAGCAGGTGTTTATACCTAAAGGTTCCTTTCCTTCAATTAGTTTAGATGCAGATCCCTCCACATCTGTGCTTTATTTGGTTCTTGACTTAAAAGTAACTGGTGTCGCATTCCAGGTCCATCACAATCTGAGCTAGAAAGACAATATGGCAAAAGACAAGACACATATAAATAAAAGTCTCAGAATAAAATATTTAAAAGGATAGTTTACTTTTCTGCCACCATTACTCCATGTGTTTTAAATCCATTTAAATTTCTGTTGAACACTAAAGCAGATATTTTGAAGAATGTTAGAAACTATTGACATCCATATTTGAACCAAATTTCTTTTAAAAAAAATATATGAGTTTGTGTTCAATGGAACAAAAAAAATCTAACTATTTTGAAACAAGTGGAGGATGCCAAAGATGCCATTATTTTCATTTTTGGGTGAACTGTCCCTTCAATTCAAGTGTCACGCATTACTCATAAAAACTGATGTATCGCTTGAGGAAAACTAAATCAAGTACCTCCTGTGAGCAAGCAGAATCATCATGCCATTGTATTCAGCCAACTGACCCAGCCGAGGCTCGAACCAGCAACCTTCTCGCTGTGAGGTGACAGCAGTACCTACTGTGCCACTGCGTCGCTAATGGAAGAAGAAAAAGAGGTTGTACATGAAACTCCTCAACAAATCTGTGAACAACTTGACATTTCAAAATCTAATCAAAATGAGGAAGACATCAACATTACCTTGAATAATCAAGTGAGGAGAGATTGGTAGCATCAGTTTTTCAACATCAATTGCTGTAGCTGCAAAAAAGATAAATATAATAAGAGTAAAATAAGACTTAACATTTAATAATCTAAATCTATGGTACAACCATACCAATCTGTACGGGGTTCAAATAAATTTGTATACAAATCATTCCCTACACCTGAACACCAAAAATAAAATGTACAATTAATGATACACTATACAATAAGCTCATTAACCAGTGAGAAATAGACGATTAATATGAATTATGTTAAAATTAACGTTAGCTTAAAAGACATTTTTTATTATCAGCTCAATTTAATAAAACAGTTAGACTTGTTTCATTGTGAGTTTAGTTTGAATAACTAACTTACAGTTAACAAATTTAACCATAATTATAATTTAGTCATAATGACCACATGAAGATCAGAGCTTACCTTAATCTTAAACGTTTAACTTTTCATGGTGACTTTGCCTTCATCTCAGTGTTGTGCTGAAATAGAGAATTCATTAATGCAGTTAACCCCAAGTAAAAGTTACGTTCTTTTTAGGTAACGTTACTATGGTCAAAAACTCACTCAAGATAAACTCACTGTAAGTTACGTTATCTAATACCTCGCAATCACTACAAACACGGTCTGGCGTCGAATAACGTGACATACCTACAACTAAAGTAACTTGGTTAATTATTTTAAATTACACACACACTACACGGAAATATACACAAAACAATCATTTAACGAACAGAATTTGACTTTTAAACACTTACCGAGGATGAATTCACTGAAAGAAAAGGCGACAGGTGGATTTCAAATTAGAAGAGCCGTTGCTTGCCTGGTGAATCTTGACTCGAGTCGGCTCGGTTCTATGAATCGGCTCCTTAGAACAGTAAAGAGTCGAATCCGCCTAAAACCGATTCCTTTTTGTATATTATTGTAAGACACAACAATGAATCATTACTATTTCGTTATACTGCTCGGCCACACACATTTATACACATATTGCTGAATGTGCTTGTGAACACGTGTGATAAAATAATTCCCGAGCAAACGGTTCAATCTGATTCGGTGTCGTTTGAGTGCTGAACCGAACCAGTGCAAACGTGATATTGATGAAATAGTAATATTGGTTTTTTTTTTCACTTTACCAGTGAAAATATTACATATATCTGACTTTACCAATAAGAATAAGGTTCGCTTGAAGTGTTTTGTGAATTAATATTTTTTTCTCCCAGAGTTCATTTCACAACAAGCAACTATAATGGCGGATGAGAAAAGCCAGATCATATCATAAATATTGCGTTTAATATGTCACGAAATGAAGTTTTAACAGTTTTTCATGCAATAATGTAGTTCTTCCAAACTCAAATCTGTGGTTTGTTTTTAGATATAATGTCTAATTTTAAGTGTGCTTTGCAGATAGGGGAGATTCTGACCTCCAGGGGTTGACGGCGCTCCATCACTCATGTATCCGGCAAACCTCATGCTTTAATCGGCCTAGACATTATTGAGACATGCCCCTGTCTTCGATGACTAGATAATAAATGTGTTATGAAATAAAGTTTTAACTGTTTTTCATGCGAGAATGTAGTTGTTTTTAACTCAAGTTTGTGGTTTATTTATTAAGATGAAAATGCGGAGATATGTGACCTCTACGGTGGCCCATATGGGTGCCCAATATTCTTGAATCCGCTTAAGCTGACTTTGAAATCATTTTGTGTGTTTAACAGTCTTTGGTTACGTGAATCAATTATTTTTGTTCCAATTTACGTTTTGGTTTAGCACAAAGTTATGTTTATTAAATATTTAATATTTCCATGTTACCTTATAAAATGAAGGTGCAGTGCACCCAAAAATGGAAAACCAGGGGACAGTTTAATGCACTGAACAGTCTGAAGAAACTGGTTAGGTTATTTACTTCACAAAATAATTTGTCTAAAAATAAATAAACATAATAATCATAATATATAGTGTGTGTGGAGTTGTTCTTGGTAATTTGCAGTACTGTATTTAGATGCACAGTAACTGATTTTTCCCAAAATTCATTATAAAATCTACAGTAACATACTGTTAACCATGTTCACAGTATAGAAAAGTTGAAAATACATTATTATACTGTGAAAACAACAATATATACAGTAACAAACTGTGCACAGCTTATACAGTAAAAAACTGTTGAGAAATGCAGTATAATACTGTGAAAACAACAGAAATCGTTTACAGTGTGCCTCTTAACAGTAACTTACCTGTACATGTGTTTTACAGTAGCAGGACTCTACTGCAATTTCATTTTACAGTAAAATAGCCTTACCGCAACTTCTTCTTAAGATAAAATGCCCTTTAAAACACTTAATATTACAGTATGACAGTTTTACAGTACTTTTACAGTTATTTATTTACAGTTCACACCATCTGTACAAAACCAAACCAATGACTTTTTTTCATGAACTGTCTCATTTTCGTGTTCAACTACAGTAGCAGTATTTAATCACTTTGATTACAGTAGAATACCACAAATTCCTAATATGCAGTAAGTTACTGTAAAACTTTTAAAATGGCCCACAATGCAGCGCATATTACAGTAGTGAACTGTAAATAATGCAAGTGGTATTTTACTGGGCTTTTTTACAGTAAATAAATAACTGTAAGATTGTGGGAAAGTCTAACAGTGAGACTGCGTCTCATTTGCAGGTCTCTTTGGATAAAAGCATCAGCGTGTAGAATAAGCTCCAATGTTGTCTTCATGACTAATAGACTTGCATCAAGACTAAAAGTCTGGTTAGGCATGACTAATTTCTAAATGTAAAAGAATTAAGCTATCAGAGGGACAAATTAAGACGTTTGATACGATGACATGTTTGATATATTGAATTAGAACCAATTAAGATGAGCTTTAATAGGTTTGTTAGACTCTCGCGCGTGGTAACAAGGTTATATGGAGTCACAGTACACGCACCGGTTAAGTGTATTGGAAGAGATGCTGGAGATGAAAGTTGAAGTGTCAGATTCCCGTGGGAAGAAGCCTGTGGATCCACCAGCGAAGGTTTTTCCCCAGATCTGCGTGTCTTCAAAGGTCACTCACTGCATGGCTCTGTACTCATAAAAGAGACAAGACACAGATAAAAGAGCAACTGATTAAATTAGAAGCAGGGGAAGACAGAACCAGCTGTGATGATAAATGAACTTTCATTAGTCTAGTTTTTACATTAACTGGGAAGAGGGCGAGATGTGCCTGGCTGTAGGGGCGTCTTTGTCCTTGTCTTATTATGTTTTCTTTCGCCGATGTGGTTCAGAGAGAAAAGACGGAGATGAGAGAAAGAAGAAAAGACTGAATTTCAAATGTGAGCCTACAGAGGAGTAGGAGTCGTCCCAATCCGTCTGCTATAAGCCCAGAGTGAATTTTTGATCATGGACTCGGTTAATCAGGATGGGCTCAGAGAGATGAAGCCTTCTAAGACTGAAACCCATTCCAAGACAGAGGACAGATTTAGTTCGTCACTAAAATAAAATAAAAAAAGCTTTCCAAGAGTCTTTCCAACAAAACTAGCAGCATCTCTGGAAATCTGAAAAACAAAATGAGGAGAGTATGCTAATTTATTTCAAGTTTCTTTGTTCAACATCATTTGGGAAATATTTTAAATTAAAAATAATAATAATTTATTTTGACTTCAACTGTATTTTTCATTAATAATCGACATGTTATTACAAGTTTTTCAGATCTGTTCTATCTGTTTACCTATTTATTTAAAGAAACTACAGATTCTACATTAGTCTAACAGATATTCGCCTGCACTTGTTGCTCTTTTGTTTGTCTGCACTCTTATATTGTATTTTCACGGTAACATATTGGTAGCAATGTTGCCAGTGTAGGCCAGCTAGTGAGTGCTGTGCAGGTAAACCTCACTCCTCTGACCTCTAAAGGTTCTCTAGCGACAGATATAGACAGCGACAGATGCTAGAGGCCATGGTCTTTAGCCTCCTTGTTAGAGCAACCGACTCCCATGCGGAAGGTCGCCGGTTCGATTCCAGCTTGGAGTGGGTTGGGCGGTGTAGGACCGGCGGTGTTACACCAGCAAGCAAAGACTCTAGAATACACAAGACATGTCACTCGTATAGTTTTAAATGGGAAAAAATGTTTCTCATAGAAAACTGTCAAGTTTGGTGAAGTAAAAATTATGGTTTGGGGTTACATTCAGTATGGGGGCGTGCGAGAGATCTGCAGAGTGGATGGCAACATCATCAGCCTGAGATAAAGATATTTGTGCTGCTCATTACATTACAAACCACAGGAGAGGGAAAATTCTTCAGCAGGATAGCGCTCCTTCTCATACTTCAGCCTCCACATCAAAGCTCCTGAAAACAAAGTAGGTCAAGGTGCTCCAGTATTGGCCAGCCCAGTCACCAGAAATGAACATTATAGAGCATGTCTGGGGTAAGATGATAGAGAAGGCATTGAAGATGAATCCAAAGAATCTTGATGACTTTATTAATAAGTGATTTGAGTCATTGCAGAGATGTATGGATGCAGTCCTCCAAGCTCATGGGTGTCATTCACAAGTTGATTCTGTTTCACTACAGCATGACTTTATATTCTATACTGTACATTATTTCTGTTAAGCGACAAAACTTTTGTCTAAGCAAAGTCAGAATGTCCTAATTAAACAGTTAAAAATCAAGACATGATCATATTTTATTTGGATGAAATAAGTGTAACCTAGAGGCCTTTGCCTTTCATATAAGCCACTTCCGATATCAAATGATCAACTAGAAGTCAAGTTATTATTTGTTGCTCCTAAAACCAGGATTGGCGACAAGACTTTTGTCAGTAAGTATATAAATATTATGATAAGATGTATAAATTTCACATAACATTAAATTATGAATGCTTTTTAACACTGTAAATATCAATGTTTTATATATTCAATAATAATAACAATAACAAGCTTATTTATACACAGCTAATAATAATTATATTTATTTTCATTGTTATTGTTGTTGTTATAGTGAATAATAATAATAATATCAATGATAATAACAACTATTATTATTATTATTATTATTTTTATATTAGCTTATTAAAAAAAATATTTAATTGTAAAAATTTAGCACCATTTTTTTTTGTTTTCAGATCATTCAGAAGGTGATGATTCACACGTGTCAATTAGTTAATTTATATAGCTTTATTTTACATGCATATACAAAACACATCTTCTCACTCCACCCTCTTATTCCAAAGTCAATCACATTATGTCATTAGTTAGACGACAACTCAATAGATTTAGTTTCAATTATTTTTAAATAATCCATACAGAGCAGTGAGCAAACCGAATACTAGAAGAAAAAGGGTTTCAAAACTCGAGCTTTGACCTTGACATTGACACATACAGAACATCTGATCTGGGATTACAGCAGCGCTGCGGACAACTTAGAATGCCCAGGTGGACACTTGACCTTTTCACTGAAATCGCATAGTTAGCAGGTCACTTGTCTAAGGTCATGGATGGAATACACATTTGCTCACGATCTCCCAACTGGCCTAAATAAACTTTTTAAGATGCTCCATGCAGTCGATGGCCTTCAAGCCGATGATCAATCTGTACGCCTTCACACCCTCACACAAACACAATACGTTCTGTCTATTCCAGTAATGCCATTACATTTGTTCTGATAGCGTGCTTTTATTTTTCCGTGCACGCATTCATTGTGTTTCCTGAAGGAATCAATACAGCCGAATAATAGATCTTTCTTGCAAGCTGCTTTGGTAAGACAACATCCTCTAAGGAAGGAATTTACATTTTAATAATATGCACTGCTGGGTTTGAGAAAGAAGTTGTATTTGTGTGCTCTGGGCATGATTTTAAACGCTACTGTTTTTATGCAACGATACGCCGGCAACTGTAACCTAAAACTGTAAAGACTTGAAGCCGCACTTGATTTGAGGAACTGTGAATAAGCTCACATGCTGCGCACATCCAGTAGGAATCTGTCAAGGATTCACGCTGAGCCTTCCGGGGCCGGGACATGAAAAAAGTGCCCTGTTGTCTTATAAACTTGAACGCTGAAGCGTCTTTGAACTAAAGGCTAAAAGATGAACTTTGCAGCCTCTGCAGCGGCGCATTTACAGCAGAGAGAAAGATTCGCTGGCTCAAACTCAAGGCAGAAGATTCCTTAAAAGGGACTTTTCATTTTATCTACAAGTCCAAAGGGTCATTTTTTATTTTCCAACTTTCCAGTGGAGAAAAAAAAAAAGCCAAGACAAAGATAAAGTGTTATGTGGTAGAATGTGGAAAAGAAGAAACTGAAACTCTCTCTTGTAAGCTAATCTGTGTGCTTTTAGCTGCTCTTTCTCGAAAGGGAACCAACATTTTTTGGCTCTGTATAAATGCATAAATGAGCATGGCTTAGATCATTTCTTCTTTATTACATACAAACAGCTCTGTAAATAAATGATTAGGAATCCATTTTAAAGTAATATTTTTTAAGTGAAATGTTCAGTTGTGTAAAACTTTCCATGGGAATTATTGGCAATATATTAGAATTAATAGGAAAATATAGGAATTAACAAGGAATAAACTGGGAGCTTAAAAACATGCAGATTAACATATAACTGCAAACCTAATCAAAATAGCTTAAAATAAACGCTGAAGAATAATCTGGGTTAAAACCACCACAACCACATTTAAAGCAATTTCAGTAAAATGTCTATGTTAATGATAAACATAAGAGATTTCTTTTAAAACCTTTTTTTTAAATTTTAAACTGTCCAAACTTTTGACTCTTATTATACTGTACATGGGCGAGTGGGTAGCGCTGTCGCCTCACGGCAACAAGGTTGCTGGTTCGAGTTCCGGCAGGGCCAGTTGGCATTTCTGTGTGGAGTTTGCATGTTCTCACCGTGTTGGCGTGGGTTTCCTCCGAGTGCTCCGGTTTCACCCACAGTCTAAAGACATGCGGAATAGGTGAATTGGGTAAGTTAAATTATGTGTAGTGTATGTGTGTGAATGAGAGTGTATGGGTGATTTCCAGTGATGGGTTGCAACTGTAAGGACATCTGCTGCGTTAAACGTATGCTGGATAAGTTGGCGATTCATTCCACTGTGGCGACCCCTGATTAATAAACGGACTAAGCCAAAAAGAAAATGAATGAATGAATGTATAGAGAATAGATACGGTTATAGCTAGTGCCAGACAGAATCTGCCAACATTTTTTGCTATTTCTGCAGAGAATTAGTAAAAAATCAGCGGATTTATGCAGAATGATTTTAGGAAAATCACAACTAAAAACTTATTATATGAACTAAAAAATAATAATTTTTTTTATTTAATATAATGTTTACGATGCAAATCAAATTAGACCCATTTATTTAGTAAACAAATCAAGTCTCGCATTTAATAAATCTACTAAATGACAGAACATATTACTGTACAAACTGTACTGTAATTAAATCATATGAACATTTTAATACTACTATTATTATATGGCAATACTATGAGTGAAATTAACTTAAAAACTGAATAAATATAAATGTACACATTTACACAAGTAAATACACAGACTTAATTATGGGTTAAAAATCTGCAGATTTCTGCGCACGCAGATTCTGAGTGTTATAGTCATCATCTGAAGTAGATTAAAATTTAATAAAAGGTGTCAATCATATTGATGGGTATGAGTAAAACTCTTTTGAACCATTTCAATTAAATGTTCCAGTTAATTCCAGTGGAATAAATCCCAAATAAAGTTTAACTGGAAGGTTTCCAGAAATTTCCAGCAAATGTTGAAACCTTAAATAAACTACTAATAATATGTCTTCAAAATTAAACAAAACAAACAAAAAAATAGAATCTTATTATTTAGAGAATTTGTTTGCAAAACAATGGCAATAAATAAAATATTGAATGTTTTCAGACATTTAATATTAATATACAAGCAAAAGAAGTCAGCAGGGGCAATTTTAGGATTTTCATTTTAAGAGGGCTCAGCTCTTTATAGGGTTAAAAAATTAGACATTTTAGGCTTATTATAAGCTTCGTATTACATTTATAAGTCATAATTTAGAAATGTGTCTAATATGGTAGGGTTGTAAGCTAAACTAGCAGTATTCCACTGTACTGTATAGGCGGGCACAGCCATTTGAGTTCTGAATGAGTCAAACGGGTTCAACACACCTGTTTACTGTAGTACAAACACCATTTTGTACATTCAAGTACATTTTTGTTTCCATGTATTAAATAAATAAAACTTCCTTTTTTCTAATTAATAATAATAATAATAACAATAATAATAATAATAATAATAATAATAATAATAATAATAATAGTGCTGTCACCTCACAGCAAGATGGTCGCTGGTTCGAGCCTCTGCTCAGTTGGCATTTCTGTGTGAAGTTTGCATGTTCTCCCTGCGTAAAAACTTGTTGGATAAGTTGGCGGTTCATTCCGCTGTGGTGACCCCGGATTAATAAAGGGACTAAGCCGACAAGAAAATGAATGAATTAATTATTATTATTATTATTATTTAGAAAAAAAGGCAGTTTTATTTATTAAACGGCATAATGAAATGGCCAATTAATTGGCATAAATGTAAGTATATATTTTTAAACCTACAAACTAATTCACATATTTCACGATCTGAATCATAATAATAAATAATAAATATGTTTTTAATACAAGACAACACATGATGTTTCCATCTCTGTCCGTGACTCTAACAGTTCAAATCAGTACATTTACTAAGTGGTTCTGTCACTGTTTAATCCTTACTGTGTACGACTGTATGATATATAATTAATGCCACATGCACTGCAATGTTTCTACATTGGTAGTAAATAAAAACAGATAAATCTTCGTTAAGAGTTAAATTTTTTGCTGGAGGAAACAGCTGTGATTATGAGGTGAACATACAGTAGATGGGACAGTAGATAGGAAACCCAATTGCTCCTCTATGACATTGGGGTACAAGTGACACAAGTGTTTCTATAGCAAAGAACTGCAAATAAGCAGATATTACAACAATTCAGCAATAAACACACACCTTGTTCTCTCGCTCTGCACAGCTGTGGTTTGCTGATCAAATGAAAAACAAAAGACAGAGAGGAGCCGAATTCGCCATTCTCATATCAATTATAAAGGGGACTGAGGCGATAAGTTAGTGTACAGTTTATGAGCTAATCGCAAAAGTTTTTGGAGGGCTGAGTAGAAAAAGGCCAAGCAATGCCCATGGAAGTTAGTCTAAAAAATATTACATTCACATCTAATTAAAGAAGTCGGTGCATACTAGGGTTGTAACAATATACCGGTATGACGGTCTACCACGATTTGAACGTGCACGATTATCATACCATGAACAATTGCATATCAACGGTTTTAACCCTTAAAGACTGAGACAGCCGCCCGCGGCTAAAAATAAGTATTGCTCTTAAATGTTTAATAACTTTTGATCCGCTGATCCGATTCATACAATTCAAAGATTGGCATAAAGAAGAGAATCTCAGCTTTCAGTGATACAGTGCTGTATTACATAACATTCGCGGACTTTCAGAGGTTCCGGAATCAGTGCTTTTACGTCATCAAAATTTGACAATGCTGATTTGACAAAGAAACGCTCGTCACTGTGTCTCTGGACAAACCAGACATGATATATTGATGCATTGTCCCTCCTCCATGCCCAGATTGGTTCAAACTCGCTAAATCACAACCAATAAGCATAGGTTTCGCTTTTGTTTGTGGAGCAACAATGAGCTTTTTGAACAACACGGAATAAGAGATAGGCATACATTCAAAACGCAAAAAAAAAGTTTTGCATGAAATAATTCTCATACTAAGTACTTTTGCATGCACAGCAGCACAGAAACATGACAAAACAGAGACACAGCAAAGACGAACTGCTGCTCTTGCTGTTTTCAAAAGACGCAAATGAAGGTGCAGCTGTTTGTCTGCATTGCAGACAACCATATCCAAATCCATATCCACAGACAACCATATCCATGCTGGCATATAAAACCTGAGGATGTTCCATATTGAATCTAGTTTCGTTATGTAACTATTTATAGTATAGTAAATATTTATATCTATTTTTTTACTGAGGATTTGCACCATGTTTATTTGGACTTTGACACATTATTTATTATTTTATTATTTTTTTATTTGTTCATTGTAAGTGGTGTTGTTTATAGTAACTAAAAATATATTATTTGGAAAAAGTCAAATTTGCTTCACTGTTCTATTATTTTGTAACATTTGTAACATAGCGTATACCGCGAAACCGTCAAACCGTGGTATTGTTTTAGACGATTATCATACCGTAAAAAATTCATACCGTTACAACCCTAGTGCATACAGTTTCCATCATTTAAATGGTTTAAATCAGTGGTTCTCAAACTGTGGTACATGTACCACTAGCTGGCTTACTTCTAGTGGTACGCGGAGAAATCACCAAGTAATGAAAGAAAAAATTAATGCAATTTTAATCATTTGATGTGCTCGATAACACCGATGTGATCAGCATTGGCTGTTCTCTAAAGCCTTCCATCAACACACTGTGCTTAAAATGTTTAGTGTATCGCATCATCAGCTGCTGAAAATCAATCCAAAAATGCAGAACTATAGAAAGAGGTGCGTGGCGCTTGCAGAGCAGATACACGCTAAAGCAGTGGTCCCCAACCCTCGTGCCACAGACCAGCACCGGTCTATAGATCAATTAGAACTGGGCCCCAAAAGATTTTTTAATTATTTACGTTTTATTTATTATCTGAGTCTGATCGATAATTTATTTTGAAAAATCTTTCATTTAGAAATATTACTGTATTCTCTAGTTACCTCTCAGTCACTTGAGCATCAAAATTTAACCCACAGGCTAGCAAAATTAGTAGAAACTGCAGCACGACGCACTTGCGTATTCCAGGCGTACCCGGTTGAAAACATCTTAACTTTACAGAATGCCGCTCCGCGAGTCATGTGGTCAAGTTGTCAAATTGTACAAATATGAATATGCCTCGTTTTAGAACTGTGCAGTGCAGTGCTGCTTAATTTGGCTTACTTTATTTCAATACTGGTCATTTTGGTGGTACTTTTTTTTTTTTGAGGTGGTACTTGGTGAAAAAAGTTTGAGAACCTCTGGTTTAAATAATTCACTTTTACAAATATAATTTACACAGAACTGACATGAATATTCATCACATGCAACAAGTTACTCGACAAATCAACAACTGAAACTGCACACACACAAAAAAGGGAAATGTTCAAACAATGCAACAAAGATTCTTCATGCACCAGTGCAAGCTGGGAAGAGGACGAATGGGACTGAATCACAAAGCAAAACAAAACAAAGATGCAGACCGGAAGAGCAAACACTGTCAGCACTGCGGAACAACCCGTGTCCACTACAATGCCGGATGAAAAAAACACATCTGAGTCAGACAAATAGCTCTAGATGATGACCTGTAATGGAAAGCTTCAGACAGCAGTAAACACAGATTTCCCTCAGGAAGCATCACCTCTTTGGCTAAGAGCTTTTGGGACTTCCAGACTCAGACAAACAAAGCACAGGCCAGTCGTAATACACAACAAATTGGCTGTATTGGTAAAAGATGGCTTTTGTAAATGGCTGTAACATTATGGACTTTTTCGGAAGCTGGAAAAAAGACCAGGGAATGCCTCATTTGGCATCCTAAGCATTCATTTATTCGCTAATAAATTACATTAATGTAAGTTAACTAAAAGCCAAAAAGCATCTCTAATAGGTGAAAAAAGTTATATGATGTGGCACATTTTCTTAAAACGCCCTTCAAAATGTGGCATGAGGACATTGTTATGGTTCTGACTGAATAGTTTTGGTTTTGAATCATATATTCATTCATTAGGCTTAGTCTTTTTTTTAGAGGTCTTCACAGCGGAATGAACCACCAACTATTTCGGCATATTTTTTACGCAGAGGATGCCCTTCCAGCATTTACACACTACGGCTAATTTAGTTTATTTAATTCACCTATAGCGCATGTGTTTGGACTGTGGGGAAAACCCACGCCGTCGCCAACACAGAAAGAACATGCAAACTCCACACAGAAATGTCAACTGGCCCAGCCCGGACTTGAATCAGCGACCTTCTTGCTGTGAGGCCACAGTGTTAACCGCTGAGCCATGGTGACACCCTGAATCATATATACTGATACATAATATAATCATATATAATCTGACCAGTTTTTTTGTGTCTACATTTTTTATATATACATCAAAAACGTATTTCTCATTTATGAACTTTTTTTTTATCTAATACAATGATGGAATAACAAATTGGGGATGTTTTTTTTTTGGATTCAAAACACTAAACAGCTGACAAAAAAAGAGCACGTGATTGGTTGAAGAAGTGTTACTAGGGGAACATTTTTTACTCGCTTCTCAGAGAAAGCTAACGGTTAAGTCCAAAATTCATACTTTTCCAATTTTAGGGATTTTTACTTGACAAATAAGCATCATCTGGCTAAAAATGACACAAGTGGCCAAAAAAAAAAAAAAAAAAAAAACTGTACCAAATGTGACATTTCGGCAAAACATTCGGTTCGCAGATCACAAAATTTAAAATTAAACATTAAGTATTAACATATAGTAGCCAATTTATCAACACCTGGAAATGTTGCCAGAACCTCAGAAATATAGGCTGTATGTCATATAATAAATATTCTTAAAGGGTCATATTTATATATAAATGTTTAAGAAATTTTGAAATAAAGCATAAACATATGACATATTTGATTCCTCCGCATCCCACTAGAAGAAAGCCAGCTTACCAGTGGTACATGTACCACAGCTTGAGAACCACTGTTCTAGATTGAACAACATCTATTAGCTCAGAAGAGTTTATACATCCATTTCTGGTCAATTCCCGACTTTAAAAACACATGAGGCAAGCAGAATGTTAACTTTTAGTATAAAAAAGTAAGTGTAAGAAAGAAGTAGCCAAAATATTCTGAAGTGAGCATTCAATGAGGATTTTACAGTCTCATCATGTGGTACGTCTGAATTAATTCATACCAATTATATTCATACTAAACAGAACATACTTTATCTCAATCATGTAGGCAGTGGTGGTGCTAGTTTAAATGGCACCCTGGGTGAACCACCCCAATACACGCCCACTATTCGCAGGGAAATAATAGGCAAATAGACTTTTTATAACTCCCATTGGATCACATGTACTTTTCTCAAACAAACAATTCAGACTTATTTATTATTATAAATAAATACAATTATTATTAATATTATTATACAATTACTATTCTATTCTTCTATTCAATTATCCAGACACAACTAAAATTATATGCTAAGATCACTTAAGAAATATTTTGCATGAATATTATGACAATTCTATAGAAAACAAATAATATACATGTTTTTTAGAATTATCTGTTGGTCTGGACTGACTCATGGCCAAAAATTCTTAAAAGTCTTAACTCCCTGACTCTTTATCTCTCCTCTCTGCGTTGGTCAATTGGTGCTTTTGAAAACACTCTCGGTTGGATTTAGGAAAGTGGGTGGGCACTGGTCAATCAGTGTTTTTGAAAACACTATTGGTTGGGTTTAGGGAAAGAGATAGGTGGTTCAGTCAGTCAGTCAGTGAGTCAATCAACAGCAGCCTCTGGTGGATTTACGCGAGAAGAGCAGTCGCTAACAGCACTCCCGTGAGTAATTTGACATCTCAAAAAGTGTACACACTGCCTTTGGTGGATTCGCAAAAACAAAAACTGCAAATAAAAAAAAACTGGGACGTACTTGGTGCTCAACAGAAATGCATATAGGGGTACATTTTCAGAATGAGCCTAGGTTGCGTTTTTAAAAAGCAATGCAAACTAAAAATATAATTATTTTATCCTCTTTTTATTTTTAAGTGATGAAAAATATCGTTATTAACCTGCTGATCAGTGTACTACAAAGATGTGTAGTAAACTCAGTTCCATCTAAACAAATTACTAACCTGCTTTACTGACAAAATGCTCATGAAATGACCATAATTAAATCACACAGCCCAACAATCATGAAGTTTAAATTCAAATGTTATGCACTCTATTAGTTCTACAGTACTTATATTTGGTTTGAATAAACCCAGTATTTTATAGAGTGCATCAACTCAGACAGTACTCTTTTTCAGATGCACTAATGATTAAAACATTGTAGCTTAGTGAGGACTTCCAATTGAGCCTTATGGTGGCACACAAGACAGAAAGAAAGTTCTCAAGTACTGATGTCCACTGAGCAAGGCATTATTAGAAAGTTCAAGGACTGTAAAAAAAGACCGGCAGTGCAGGAAAGCTAAGAAAAATCCAAGGATCACCAGCAAAGCCATCCTGAATAATGGTATTAATGCTGCTGCTGTACCAACATTTCAATGCAGGCCTACATGGACACTGATCGCTTCTTCAAGACAAGCTCACCCAGCTTATCTGTCTTCTGGTCATCTGACAAGAATTGTTTGAACATGGTGCTGTGGCTTTTGTTTAAAAAAAATTTTATTCTGTGGTCAAGCATGGTGCTGTGAATGTAATGCTTTTGATTTGAGGCAATGGGCCAGGCAACCTTGTAAAACTAAATGAAATCATGAAATAAAAATAGGACTACATTAAGATTCTGGAGGGAAAAAAAAGATCAAATGGTCTGCAGAAAAAAAAAAACTTGGACTAGAGACGCAATGGGCCTTCCAAGAGGATAATGATCCAAAACACACAGAAAAAGTGGTCAAGAAATGGTTGGCAGGAAGCTATATCAATGTTTCGGAGTGACTGAGCCAGAGTCTGGACATAAATCCAGTTGAAAATTTGTGAAGAGAGATGGAGACCAGAGTGATGGTAAAAGGAGCCATCCAACTTCAAGGACTTGTTGATATGTGCCAAAAAATCAGCACTTCAAAGATCCAGTGAATAAAAATGTTAAAAACTCATTAAAAATAACATTTTTAAGCTGTGATGAAAAATAAAGGCTTTACCACTTTTTAATGATATTAAGTATAATTTTGGCAATTAAATGTTTTTTAAAACAGAAAAAAAGATGAACAATAAATAACAATATTAGGGCTGCAAAAACAAATCAATTAAATCAATAAAAAAACAATAAAAATCAATTACAAAAATTGTGCCAATGTATTTCATAACCGATTTGTGGTGTTGTGTGATGCAGGGATTTATTATAAAAAAATACAAACAAAAAAAAAAAACTTTGGGTGAGTGTGAGTGGAGTGAACACCCTCGGTCTCTCCCACGTACTGATGCTAGTAGAGTTCAGCGCCTCATAGAGATGGATGAGGAGAAAGGAGTTCAACAGCAGAGTAAATCACTAGAGTCCTACTTTTGTTTCATTTAATTTCATTTTCATTTGTTTACTTGTTATCCAGCTTGACAAGCATGACAAGCGTTAGTTCGTTAACCCTCAGATGGTTAGGTTGTAGATGGTGGTAGACGATGTTAAAATCTTGATGGTTCTGTGGGTCTTGACTTTCAAATTTGATCTTAATTTTGTATTTTCTATTGGGTTCAGGTCAGGTGATTGGCTGGGCCATTCTACAACTTGATTTTCTTTCTCTGAAAGCATTTGAGAGTTTCCTTGGCTGTGTTTTGGATCATTGTCCTGCTAAAATGTCCCCCCCTGCTTTCATCGTCATCATCCTAATAATGTAGATGTTGAACTGAAGCAGCTAATATTAAATTACAATGACAAAGAGCAGAGGGTTGCTGAAGAACTGAGAAATTTCAGCTGCTGTCTTGGCTTTTACTGCCTTTCTAAGCCTTACTTTCTACATGTGTTCAATCATTTTTCCCAGTGTCATTTTATTTTATTACGCATTTCCTAATTAGATTTGTTTTATTTGCATATTTAGATTCATTCGGTTTTTCACCGGGAACATCCGGTGAAAATTTCAACGGCACCTGAAAAATGGTGACAAGTTCAATAATTATTTTCCCTGCTGTACACCTATATCTTAGCATCTTTTGTCATCTTTTTGTGTTTTGTTGTTGTTGTTGTTATTATTATTATTATTATTATTATTATTATTATTAATAATTATTATTTAAAAATGTAATATTCATTAATAATATTTTTTTGCTTCTGCACTTTATAGCAAAAAAAGTCTCAATATTGTCCAGCTAAATATAGGCATGATGATAGGTTCTGCTTTTTGAGAGCGAGGACAGTGCCCAAGAAAATCCCATCAGAAATCGCTAACCAGAACTCATAGAAATAGCAAAGATATCAATGCATCTTCCAATTCCTGGTTGTATCCCAAAAAGTGACGCACACAGCACAGCACCTGGGGCCCAGTTGAGGCTATATATCCAAGGATATTGATTGCTCTTTCATGCAGAAGGTCTCAATAATGAAATGCCAAGAATAAAACGGAGAGGTGGATGCCTGAACTTCACATGCTGCTAAATGTTCACAGCACTGGTATGATCTAATTATCTTAGTGGAAAATTGTGCCTTTGGTTCCCGGTTTGCAGATTTACAGTGCGAAGTGTTGTGATTGATACAAGATCAGCAACACGTAAACACACTTGATAAAAAATTATATATATATATATATATATATATATATATATATATATATATATATATATATATATATATATATATATATATATATATATATATATATTTTTTTTTTTTTTTTTTTTTTTTTTTTGCTAAAATGCATCAATTTTGGGCAAAAAAAAAATTTAAAATGCACTTGGCTGAAAACAATAACTGCTTTGTAATGATATTTTATTATTTTGATTTATATTGAAAATTAATTTAAGTCTAATCAAATAGCAACATTTTACTGAGAGTCAAATTTTGTTGTCTTTTTACTACTCATATTTCTGCCCATTTTCCTCCTTTAGGGGTAAACCAAAACTGCCACTTTGTGTCAATTATTTTCAGTTGCCGAAATTTCAGTGCATTCCTAAAAATATCCAATAGTTTTCATCACACTTCACCAGTTGAGTCATTACTTTAACAATGTGAACTTTGTGTATTACAAGCTTTCTAAAAGGCTCAGTTTAAATATGTAAATGAGCCATTGTTTTATTTATTATACACTCGTCTGCATACATTTCTAGCACAAAAGGATATTGAATCAAAACTGTTGTTTATTTATTTTCTTATTACTAATTTAATCATGTTTTATATTAATTTATGCATGTTTTACAGAGGGGTTTTTTGAAAATCTCATTTACTGTATATCACTTAATTACTGAGAAAATACTGCATATATATTTTAAGTTTTTTTTTCAGATTTAAATGCTGCATATAGAATAATGATTATGAATGAAAAGATCCCTCAGTAAAAACCTTCATAATTCATTCATTCATTTAGTTTCCATCAGCTTAAGGCTGATTTATATTTCTGCGTCGAGTGATCGGCGTGATTCAAGCAAGTAGCTAATTTTGGGATGTGGTGGAACAGGATATTGGCATCATGGATATGCAGCCGACAAATCTACAGCTCCTGCGTGATGCTATCATGTCAATATAGACCAAAATCTCTGAGGAATATTTCCAATACCTTGCTGAATCTTTGCCACGAAGGATTAAGGCAGTTCTGAAGGCAAAAGGTGGTCTAACCCGGTACTATTAAGGTGTACCTAATAAAATGGCCCATGTGTGTATATTAGAAATAGTGGTAAACTTTATTTGTTTCTCTTTTGAAAGTCGCTTTAGATTATGGATTTAGGCTAAAAAGTGTTTATGAATACATGTAAATTATTTTTAATGCTGGTTGAAAACCACAGCTCCAGACCAAGGGGGAAAACAACAAGAAACATTAATGTTTTTTATGGGTTTCTGTAGCAGTTATTGTTTCAGAATTTGTTTATCATATATAATTTATTCAGGGCATCAGCTAGATCTGCTAAAACCCGGTGTCAAACAAGCACTTTTAGCACCCTAATGACACCTAACATAAAATACTGTCTCTGGGCATGTCTGGGAATGAGGGCGAAGTGAGCCCGTAAATGAGATTTATGCCTTCAGTGCTGAATTCAGTCCCACTGTAATGTGTGTGAAGAGCCTCTGGAAGATTCTGATCACTGATGTCGACTCATGCTAATCACCTCGCCACTTTCTTATGTCGGTCAAGAGTTGCTTGTATGTTTGCCTCTAGTCGTAAGACAAGACACTAAAATCAGTTTTTCATGCACCTGTCAATTATAAAGGCATTTTGTGCTGTCACAGTGTTTTTGTTAAGGATTCACTTTTAAGTGTTTCTTTTGCTGCACTACAGTATACAATATCTTTATTAACTGCTTCTTGGCATTGAGCAAAAGTTTTATTAAGATTCATATTATGAAGGTTGGCAGCACAGTGGCTCAGTGGTTAGCACTGTCGCCTCACAGCAAGAAGATTGCTGTTTCGAGTCCCGGCTGGGCCAGTTAGTGTTTTTGTGTGGAGTTTGCATGTTCTCCATATGTTGGTGTGGGTTTCCTCCAGGTGCTCCAGTTTCCCTTACAGTCCAAAGACATGCGCTATAGATGAATTGAAACTAAATTAGCTGTAGTGTATAAGTGTGTGTGTTTGCAAATGTGTGTGTAAGGGTGTTCCCTAATTCTGGGTTGCTTCTGGAAGGGCATCCGCTGCGTAAAATATATGCTGGAATAGTTGGTGGTTCATTACGCTGTGGCGACCCCTGATAAATAAGGGATTTAAAAGCAGATGTATACTTCTGCGTCGAGTGCATGCATATGATCTGGGTTCAACTCTCACGTGGTCGCATAGCCCTCGCCGTGGCTGAAGCCAATGCTGATGCACACCTCCTAGAAAATGTAACTACATGTCGCAATGACGCATAGCACAAGCTCTGTGATTGTTCGGCTTGGATGCGTTAATGAGCGTGGGTGGTGCTGAGAGCCGCCAGCCTGATGGCACTAAAAAACTGAACTACACTGTTCCAGTTACTATGACCATTTATGTGAAGCTGCTTTGACACAATCTACATTGTAAAAGCGCTATACAAATGAAGCTGAATTCAATTGAATTGATAGAGAGTGTGTTTACAAGTGTCGAGTCCTGTGAAGGAGCTCCAGATGGAAAGTTTTGTTTTGTGTTTACCTTATGATTAAAGTTGTTGCACATCTGCCGGTTCCTGCCTCTGAATGAGGGAGTTTAGGGTGCTTTTACACCTAGACTTTTGTTTCCGAACCTGGCGCGTTTTTCCAATTAGTGCGGTTCGTTTGGCATACGTAATACCAGCAATTGCGATTGGACCCATGGCAAAACAATCGATCCGAGTTCACCTGAATGCGGTGATCTCGGCTCGATTGAAACAAACTCTGCAGCGGATCGATTGTAGTGAGAAAGCAAAACGATCAGAGCCCAGCTATATCACAATGTATTATGGATATGTAATAGGCATATATACGGCTATATGAAGAGAGAATTATGAGCAGCGCGGGATGTCATTCCTATCGGTAAATATGCGTTTCATGTCAAATATGAAAGTGAAAGCATGTTAACTATTAACGAGAGCTGTTTATCTATTTGGAAAACTGACCGACCTGGAGTCTTGGTTTATCTGTTATTTCTCTAATGTAAAGCCTATAATGCATAATTCTAGCTAAGGCTCTGTATGAGAAAGTCTTACCTCTGATTTATACTTGGTGATGATGTCTGTGGGTGTCACCATTTAAAATTAAAGCGCAGCTTTTCACTTATAATGTCTTTTTACTTATCATCATCAATTAAAATGAAGACGCATGACAGCTAAGCAGGAATCTGAAAACTAAACAGTGGAACTCAGAACAATGTGAGGAGAGTTTACTTGCAAGTTACTTGTTTTAGCTCTTTTGGTCCGTTTAGAAACTTTGCAGTGTGAAAGTGAACCGCACCAAGAAAAAAGTGCAACATTGTGACAATTTTAATCCCTGAACAAAACAGGTGTGAAAGCACTCATAGCTACTTATTTACTTTTATTCATTCATTCATTCATTTTCTTTTCGGCTTGGTCCTATTAATAATCAGGGGTCGCCACAACAAAATGAACCTCCAACTTATACAGCACGTTACACGCAGCGGAGGCTCTTCCAGCCCCAACCCAACACTGGGAAACATCAAATCTCTTGCACACACTCACATACACTACGGCCAATTTAGCTTATTCAATTCACCTATACCGCATGTCTTTGGACTGTGGGGGAAACAAGAGCACCCGGAGAAAACCCACGCGAACGCAGAGAGAACATGCAAACTCCACACAGAAACGCCAACTGAGCCAGCCGGGGCTCGAACCAGCAACCTTCTTGCTGTGAGGCGATTGTGCTAGCCACTGTGCCACCTATTTACTTTTACTTCATTGTAATTATTATACGAATATTCAATTGATAAATCCAAATAGGGAAAAACTAATTAGGATGACCCAGTTTCTGTTAATAAAAAATAACTTTCATAATGAGAAATACCAAAAGAAAAATTTCTCTGTAAGACACCAACGGACTAGGAAAAAAATGAATTCCTTTATTACTATATACTGCTGAATCATGGATGAGCAATTGCTTTATTTTGTGTCATAGAATAGGGTACAGTTCACTGTTGCAGACAAATGCAATATACGTGGTTGATTTCAGCTGCAAAGCAATTCACTTTGCTATATGTCCTTATAAAGGTGAAGACCAGAAACACATAGAAAACAATTCCTTTTGCTTTACAGTAGACATTTATACTCAAGCCAGCCTTGTCTAAAACCTCCAAAATGAAGCGAAAGCCTTTACTATTTATTCCATTCTGTCTTAAATATTAGAGCTCAAATGAGCTTTATAAGCAGGAATACTGAGAAGCCGAAGTATTGTACTCCACAGGCCAAAGGAATACAGATTAGGGAATTAAGTGCTCCCGGTCCAAAGCTCTGAGTCAGCAAGCCTGGACGGAGAACTGCTCATTTATTTCCTCACATAAATAATGAAAGAAAAGTCTTTCTCCCCGCAGAATAAATAGTTTAGTGGCATATACGCCGTTCGACGGCGCCTTTCTTGCTCGTTTTAATTCCATTACAGCCGTCGCTGAGAGAAGGACATGGCGTATGAGTTTAATTGGAGGCGAGCTGAGTGATGGGAGATCTGCTACTCTTAGCATTTCCCAAACACCTGCCGCCTCATTACGACTGCAGCACTGCAGGAGAATCAATCACCAAATAAGCCCGGTACACCTCGGAAATGAGCAGAGAGAGATGCAATAAAGCTACTGGAGTCTGGAAACACGAGGAGAAGGGTGTGTGTGGACACGAAAGCAGGCCTGGGTTTAGGGTGTAGCCTTGCAAAAAAAATTCAGAGTGAACAGTGATGTCTATTTTTAAGGAAAAAGGATGTCTGTTCTGCAAATTCCCATGATTGATTGTTGTTTAAGGTGGTGTATTATGCAAAAATCACATTTTAACACAGTTGTGTGGCAGCAGTGTTTAAATATAGCCAGCATCTGAAGATAAAAACAAATCTTGATTTTTTTTATAATCTAACTTCATAAAAACACTGTAGAACAGTTTGATTGAGATTCTCCCTTTGTAAATGTCATCAAAGGGGGGAAGCCACGCCCACTAGAAACAGTGTTCAAACAAGCAAAAAAGTTCCAAAATACCAGTAAATTCTGACATCATTAACCAGAAATGACCTATAAACGGCTGTGCTTGTATTTGTAAACATAAAAGGGGTCGGCCCTTTCTTAATGGGTTCACTTTTATTTTAAGCTTCAACATTCATGCAGCTGCTTTTTTTTTCCAGAGACATCCAAAGGCAGAAACAAGAACCGCAGATATTTGTTTACACACTTAACTACATTACAAATTCAGTAGAATTTACAACAATTCATTCATTACTACATTCACCGGCTGCTTCAACATAAAATAACGGACAAAAAATTACAGAAATAGCCTTAAATTGTAATTTCTGGTAAATTTCTATAATTCAGCCTCTGTTATTTCACAGTAAATATCTGTAATTTAACAGCTGTTATTATTTTATGGTTTTACGGTACCCTAGCTGCTGGAAATAAACCGTAAAATTACGATTTTTTTTTTACAGTGATTTTAATTTACCAGCATTACCAAGGCATCACTAACATCACTAAGGTTTTAATAGACAAAAACAAAAATATTTAAACAAAATATCTCATCTTTTTATTATAAAATAAACACAAGTGTTAAAGAGACTCTTAAACTTGATTGATAAAATGTTAGAAAGTGTGTGCCTCAAACTCTGAGCTATTAATGGAACTAACCATCATTATTCAAGCACACACTGCAGCATTACAAATTGTGCATGAAAAGTTGAATGACTACATTCCCCCTATGCTAAAAATCTTTCAGATGGGGAGCCAGTGACTAGAATGCACAAGAAAAGAAACCAAAAAGCCATTCTGGCCACATCCTTTTTTATTTACAATACCCTCACTACTGCTATTCCGCACTCATTTTCGCATCATGTGTTTTTATTCTGAAATGAAGTGACAAGCGAGAGCTTTGTGTTTGTCTGAGGTAATTAGTCTGCTGTTATTACTGAAATGTGTATATTCCATACAAAGTGTGAAGCAGATAGGTTAGTTCTAGCGCTCGGAAAAGTTCAGATGTTTTTCAACCAGTTGTACCTGGAAAATGCACGTGTGTGCCGCTTGCACACCATGTGCACATCGCTCTTTCCATTGGAAATGACAAACTCCAAGACTGCAGCTCGCCACAAGACGTTTGGCCATATGAGAAAAGGTCGTGCCCAACTGAGCCTGGTTTGTCTCGAGGTTTTATATCCTTCACTTTCGCCAACTGGTGAAGCTTTTTCCTCGCAGCTGTCGCTACTGGCTTGCATAGTTCGGGACTTGTAGAGCTGCGCATCGATGGATTGCTCTTCAGTGTTTGGACTCTCAGCAGTGAATATTAAAACACATGAACTGAACTAATCTAAACTGAACTTTAAATCTGAAAACTGGACTGACATTGTTTCAATTCACTGCAATCTTCTATGTGAAGCTGCTTTGACACAATCATTGTAAAAGTGCAATACAAATAAAGATGAGTTGAATTGAATATGTTTTGAAGAATTCCTTCTTCCACCCCTACTCCTCCTCCTTTCCTATATGGGTGGCACAGTGGCTAGCACTGTTGCCACACAGCAAAAACATCACTGATTCTAGTCCTTACCAAACCAACTGATGTTTCTGTGCTGAGTTTACACGTTCTCCCTGTGCTCATGTGGGTTTCCCTCGGGTTACAGCGGTTTCCTCCCACCATCCAAAACATGCAACTTATGTTAATTGAATAGTCAGCACCATAGACTTGCTCCTAGTATGTAGTTATCTCTTAAGAGCAATCACTATCTTATTTAGCTAGTACAGGTGAGTTCTCAAGATCTACCTGAGCTCAAACTCCCCTCGCGCCCTGCAAATGGTTGGAAGCCCCCAGCTCAAGGATTTTATGAGCTCAGGGCTCTTCCCTGAGACAGCATGCCAAACATGCTTTATAAATCAATCATCAGCTAAGTGTGAACTCTTGAAAACTATAGCGCTTCTTACCGAAACCACATACTGAACGTTTTTATTATCGATATTGACAATGGTGTTCGGTCAATAAATGTCGGTCTATTTTATCACCCAGCCCTAGTTGGGGGACCACAATATCAACAAGCATGACTTCTTTTTGGTTTATTTGGACCCAAGAAATGGAAGTAAACTAGCATGAGGCATGAGCACCCGTGTCTGGAAGACGTGCCATCTAAGCAATACCACAACCAATTCGAAAAAGAAAAAAAGTTGGAGTAAATGTGCTAAATCCCTTCAAAGGCCAGGTGAAAACGTCTGTGACACGACTACTTTGAAAATCGTGCGGTCTGAACTCTGCATTATATGTTATGCATGCACTAGTGCAAACACAAGCAATAAGTAACTGAGTGCAGCTTACTTAACAGCCACCGGTATCACTAAGAACAAGGGATTCAACATGTAGACATCAAAAAGTGAAGCATTTCTGCCTACCTCCTTCTTTTGTCAGACTAAAAGAAACCCTATTTTGAGAAAGATCTGATACTGTCATTCTACAAAGCCATCCAATGAAACCATCCTGCTGTATTACAAATGAAAGATGCCTTCTCTTAAATCAGTCTGCGTCCCTCTATCTGCGAATGTGACCAGATGCTCAAACGTCCTCCTGAGGGACTTCTGCCCCATTAGAGCTCAGATTGATATTGTCGGAGATGGCGGGAAATCTTTACTTTTGCGTCTGGCGCTCAGGTGGGCTATCAATCACATTTTAGTCCTCTCGACTGACCAACTCTGACTCCAACCAGAGAAAAAAAAAAACATCGATAAAGGAGCTCCATGGATCATCTGCAGGAGGCACTCTGGTGCTGGGGAAACCTCCATCTCTCCGACAGCTGCTCAATATCTACGTTCAGTCAAGTGTGAGTTTGCATGGGGAATTTCGGTGGTGTAGTTTATGGAGCTCTGTTCTGCGTAACTGACAGACAACACAACTGGGCAGCGAAGCTCATTAAAGGTTAATCTGCTTTGAGAAAATGAAAGAGCGGAGCGGAGCTTCTGAGAAACACTCGAACACCTGCTTGCCTTTTGTTACCGCCATGTTTGCGCTGCTAATCTTTAAATAATGCATATGCTCAATATAGCATAAGGATGACACAAATTCTAACTACACGACAACAGAACTTCTGTCTATCTGTCTCTTTTCATATTTTCAGAGCTGGTCTAAAGATGTCACAAGATGAAATTTGTTTGTTGCAAAGTTTTTAATTTACATAATTTGTACAGGTTATAAAGTTTCTTCTTTGTCTGTCTGTCTGTCTGTCTATCTAACTTTCTATCTATCTATCTATCTATCTATCTATCTATCTATCTATCTATCTATCTATCTATCTATCTATCTATCTATCTATCTATCTATCTATCTATCTATCTATCTATCTATCTATCTCCAAAAAGTTTGATGTCCCTGTAATTTTTTGTAAATAAACTTAATGCATTAAAATGACCAAAATGAAGAATTACTTCTATATGCAAGTGGCAGCTATATGTAAAATTTAACACCACATACACCATTGCAAACAGGCTTGCACTGAGTAAACTAATAATCGCTACTCATGAAAAGACCAGTATTGCTATTAACGTGACGTATGCATATAATAAGGTACAGTATATGTCAAGAGCATCAGTGCAATATCAGACACCACCCATGAAAACAGCACAGTTCTATCCTTAACAGATTCATTCATGTCAAGCAGTGCGTGCAGGGCCAGTGAGCGCTCCGTGTATCTTTTGGTCACTCAGTTATGTTATAAAAATGTATTTTCTTGTGATAAGGGGATTTAATTGAGACATATTTTCCTCCCGCATGCATATATATTTTTTGCTTGTTAGTATGATTACTGTTGATTTCAAATGCAATAAATATGTTTGTATAAAACTTGTAGTAACGGTGCTTATAATTGGTGGGTGCGACAAAATTTTGGCTGATGCGCCTACATTTTTAAAGTTAGGAGCATCGGTGCTACAAAGCAAAAAGGTTAATTTCGAGACCTGTCAGAGAGTAAATGCACCACAAATAACTCTGATTTTAGGAATTAATAACATTCAATGTTAGATACATTAAAATGTATCTAAATAAAAAAAAATAGAATTAATTGACTTATTATGGAGATAGAAAGAAAGAAACACTTCACATAAACTCTGTTAAGCAAGTTATCTGTTGTCAAAGTGGACTGTTCAACACAGATTACTTGATATGCATTACAAATTCAAAACACTTGTTTTCCTCGAGGGTAACATGAGCCAAACCTGCAAATCAGGTTGAAAACAAAGCGAGACCATAAACGGCTCCAAGTGCCGCAGCCCGCCTTAAACAGAAAGGCTGATGCATTGCAGTAATTAGGCGAATCCTTTGGCAATGATACACACACACTTCCTCTTTTCCCTTGTCTCTCTTCAGGTGTCCGTGCGCCCAAATGAGCTGATAGATTCAGAATGATGGCAGACGAATGAGGTCAGGCAGCATGAGGCCGCCGGATCGCGGTGCGTTATCTTCAACAAACACATGTCTTTCAGTCCAATTACACTCCTGCTGCAAATGGAGCATCAGACTCCCCTACACACACCCACAACATCACTCTGTCACTCACTCAAACCCCAAGCTTTTTGAGTTCAAGCCAGTGCCCACACATGGACACACACACACACACACATGCGCGCACAGACAGTAAATCATTAGCTTACAAACAGGTGGAGAGATTTGAACAGAAATAGAACACAGTGGATATTATTGTGTTCGTCTTGCATTGGAGCAAAAATATTCACTTTCCACTTCACAATTCAACAGTTTAAGTCTCTCATACGGCACATTTCACCCCTTAGACTTTCATTCATATGCATGAGATTGTGCCTGGATGGAAACGCAAGCTCGTGTCACAAGTTTTGCATTTCGGTACAAAGTTCAAGCTTGGTGAATGCTGACCTGCAAATTTGCATCACATAAATGCATGACACCAATAGAAGATCAAAATGTGACCCCTCTGTACAGAAATGTTAAATATGGAGCAATCACTCAATTTATCAGTGTCACATCATTTTGTATTGGGGTTTCTTTTCGCAGCACTGTCTGGCCAATTTTCGCATGCTCAAACTCTAGTTTGATTGCTGGTTTAGTTTACATCTTACAATTTGGGCTATGGAAGCTTTTCATAAACTAGTTTTTACACTGTGCTTTTTTCCAACCCAGGCTCATTAGTGCCTAGGGATACATTTTTGAGAACTGAGTAATATGTACATGGGACTATGTCGGTCACACTTTACAATAAGGTTCATTAGTTATTGTTAAGTAATGCATTTACTAACATAAACAATACATTTACTACAGTATATATTCATGTTAATAAACGTTGGTTAATGAAAATACAGTAGTTCATTGTTAGTTCATGTTAACACATGGTGCATTAACTAATGTTTACAAGCACAGACTCGAATGATAATAATGCATTAGTAAATGGTCAATTATGATTAATAAATGCTGTACATGTGTTGTTCATGATTAGTTCATGTTAGTAAATGCATTAACTAACGAACCTTATTGTAAAGTGTTACCACTATGTCTTCTTGCAATTTTTGTTTTCACAATTAAACTAAAGGGCGCAGTGTAATTTTTGGACAATCCAAAAATATGTTATTAGGGCATGTTTTTGTGCATGTGATATTCCTCATAAATCCCCTAGAGGTCATTTTGTACATTTCTGCCAAACTCAACGTGTTTTACATGCTGGTTTGTGAGGAAAAAAAAAACAGTTGGTCATTAGCTGATATCACCCTGCAGTCCAAGCCCAAGATCGGTTACTCACTGAAGCCAAGCAGGGCTGAGCTTGGTCATAAACTGGATGGGAAAACTAAGTTGCTTTTGGAAGTGGTGTTAATGAGGTCAGCAGGGGGCGCTCAACCTGTGGTCTGTGTGAGTCCTAATGCCCCAGTATAGTGAAGGAGACACTGTACTGTGATTGGGTGCAGTCTTTCGGATGAGATGATAAACTGAAGTCCTGACTCTCTGTGGTCAATAAAATTCCCGTGGTACTTCTCGTAAAGAGTAGGGGTGTAAACCTGGTGTCCTGGCTAAATTCCCTCTCGGCCCTTAACCATCATGGCCTCCCATTCATCCTCATCCATTGAATTAGCTGTATCACTGTCTCCCCACTTCACCTATAGCTGGTGTGTGATGAGTGCACTGGCACCGTTGTTGAAACAGGGGTAAACAGTTTGGGCTACTTATCAGAATTATGGGAATTATCAGCCAGACAATATTTAATTGGATGAACATTTTTAGTCCCATGCTTTACCCAGAATATAAAAATGCACACGCAAAAAAATACATACATACATACATACATACATACACATACAGTTTAAATCAGAATTATCAGCCTCCCTGTTTATTTTTTTCAACAAATTATTTCTAAATAATTTCTAAAATTTCTTTTAAAACAAAAATTATTTCTCAAGAAGAAAAAATACAATCAGAAATACTGTGAAAATTTCCTTGCTCTGTTAAACATAATTCGGGAAATATATTAAAAAAAAATTCAATAAAACTTCAACTGTGTGTGTGTGTATATATATATTAATTCATTCATTCATTCATTTTCTAGTCGTCTTAGTCTCTTTATTAATCCGGGGTCGCCACAGCGGAACGAACTGCCAACTTATCCAGCTGGTTTTTACGCAGCGGATGCCCTTCCAGCCGCAACCCATCTCTGGAAAACATCTACACACAGTCATTCACACACACAAACATTCACTACGGACAATTTAGCCTACCGAATTCACCTGTACCGCATGTCTTTGGACTGTGGGGGAAACCGGAGCAAACCCACACGAACGCAGAGAGAACATCCAAACTCCACACAGAAACACCAACTGCGCTGAGGCTTGAACCAGCGACCTTCTTGTTGTGAGGCAAACATGTTACCCACTGTGCCACTGTGTTGCCATATATATATTCAGAAGTAAACTTTGAGAGTAAGTTTTTAAGAGAGTGAAAAAACATTCACCTTCAAGAACAAAAGTCAAAATTGTAAGTTTTAAGCCAAACTTTGAATTTGAGATCCAAATTCAAATAATCAGAGAACAGACAAAACAGGCCAGTGTACAAATCTGAATTGAAATATATACTCTTGTATTTTTATAAAGAAAAAAAGACAGAGTTATAAGATAAAAAGATGCAATTCCCTTTGTGAAGTTTATTTATAAACTAATTTGGAGAGGAGCACATGCTTATGATTGCTTGCAGCTGGCCCCGCATTATTCAATTTATGATACACCAAACAGATGATTCCTAAGCCACTATAAATACCCTAAACTCCATATCACAGCCATCTCCGTTTTTAATGCATCCCCCCTTCCACCCCTACTCCTCCTCCTTTCCTAGATGGGTGGCACGGTGGCCCAGTGGTTAGCACTGTTGCCTCACAGCAAGACTGACACTGGTTCTAGTCCTTACCAAGCCAGCCGACCATTCTGTCTGGAGTTTACACGTTCTTCCCGTGCTCACGAGGGATTCCACGGTTTCCTCCCACCGTCCAAAAACATGCGACTTAAGTTAATCTACTTTTCCAAATCAGCACTATAGACGTGCTCCTAGTAAGTAGTTATCTCTTAAGAACAATCACTATAAGGTCAATAGCTACTACAGCAGGTGAGTTCTCGAGATCTACCTGAGCTCAAACTCCCCTCTCACCTTGAAAAAGGGAGGGAGCCCCGGGCTCGAGGATCTTATAAGCTCAGGGGTCTCACCCAGGACAGCAAGCCAAACAAGCTTTATAATCAATCATCAGCTATGTGTGAACTCTTGAAATATTTGCATGACAAAAATGGGCCTCTGTAATCCAGCAGTAAATATCACAAAGTACTACAAATAGGTATTCTTTGTGTTTCAAAATTCAAAAATCCCTTTTCCTAGTGAATACTTCTCTAACTTTGCTTTTTAAGTCTAAACCTTTGTAGGATAAAATAAGAGGATAAAAAGGCAAAAAAATATATCCCAAAAAAAAAAAAAATTCAATAGACTACCTTATAAGCAGGGCATTTATATTACAGTTTAGTAATAAAAATATAATAAACACGTGTTTACAAAGCCAGAACTGTTTCAACTCCAAGCTGAATTTTTAGCACCTCAGTTTTTGCTTGTTTCCATGAGATATCAGTTCAGAAACTACCATACAACATAATGGTTTCTTTTGGCCTTTGGTCCGTTTATAGCCATCCTGACAGTAAATTGATGCTCTGTTGGTCTTCTCCCTCACGCCTTTATCTGAACCTCATTTACCAAGTTTACCAGCAGAAGTATTGCGGCCCATCAGCTTCTCTTCCCTTCATCTAAACCATCTCCAACTCTCTGCTTGTGATCAGACAGAACTCAGGCTTGCAGAAAGTTTTCACGCCGCTGGTTTTTCTCTCTCTTCACTTGTCTCTTTTTATTCTCCGTCCCGCCTGCAGTTCTCGACTCCCCCTCACTGTCTTTTTTTTTTGGAGCTCTTATTAGTGCGCCTTCTGTCTTTTTCTCCATCAAGTTTTGATGATGGTGTTCCTCGGAGGTTTAGCCCAGCGCAGGCTCTCTCTCAGGCCCATGCAGAATTGATGCGCAGGCGGGTCCGTCTCCAATCCTGCTCTTTGATGCCTCCGTCCGCTCTCAGCGCTGGGCTCAAAGGCACTTGAATACGTGTTGTGTTATTGATTCCTGGCAGTGGTTCCCATCATCAAAATGTGTGTTCAAATTCACAAAAATGTTTCGTTATACATCACTCAAGAGCCGAGTATTGACTGAGTGAATTCATTTCTTCTTTTTTTTTGCAGAAACCAAACTTGTCTTCATTCTGAAAACCCATGCCTTTCATTCTGAGAGAGAAGTTCTGAAATCTGAAATCCTTCAATAATTTTATTTTGGCTAAGTCCCTTATTTATGGAGGTCAACACAGCGGAATGAACCGCCAACTACTCTGGCATATGTTTTACGCAGTGGATGCACTTCCAGCCGCAACCCAGTACTGGGAAATAAAAATTCAAATATGATCCTTTTATAAATACTATTCTTTGAGTATTAAAGGTGCAGTGTGCAAGCTTGACACCCAGTGATTGAACTAGATATTGCATGTCAACAAACGCTAGCTCAGGTTGCCAGATTGAATACACCAACAGCAGTGTGCCTCACTAATCGAGCCTAAAGGCTGATTTAAGTTATGTTCTATATAAAAGCATCGGCACATGATAGAACAAAAACTTTTAACATGGAAAATATTATTTCTAACCAAAACCTGAAATGTACAGTTTAGAAGTAGCTTCTATTTCTTGCAAATGAACAACAGAAAACTGACAATAATGACCTCAGGTACACCTCATGTGCTTTATTCAGTGTTAAAGTGTCATAAATGTTAAAAATGCCAGTTTGTATGACATTTTACATGACATTTATTATCATACTACTGAAAGCAGCAGCAGATAGTTCACCTCAGATCTTGAAAATAAAATAAACCATTCGAAATTGAACTTTAAAACTGTGATTCAGTGCAAACCAACACATATCAGTGATTTAGCATCTACATTTAATAATGTTAAAGAGGTTTAATCTGTATTAATTAGATTATAAACCTTACCATTTCGTTGGAGTGCAGTGAGTGCGCTATTCTGTGCTTCTGAATGGCTGCATTTAAATTTCTGTAGCGTTTCGTCTGGTGCAAACAGCCAAATTGCTTTTCACTGCGAATCTTGTCACGTAACCTCGTGTCCTAACAAAATGCAACAATGCAACCTGCTCGCTTAACATTTACATTCGTAATATTAATATTATTTGCTAATTAATAACCTCAGGTCGAACTCTGAATCTGCATCTCAATTTGGTTTCTATAATTGAAATATAAATGCATAAACGTTTATTTAGCATTATTTAGCAACTTATTTGGCAAGAAAACCACAAAAAAAGAACTAAATACTTTCAAATTCACCAAATGAAAATCCTCTTTAAATAAAGCATCCTGTTTGTCTGAACATCCTGCCATTTCTCCACAATCTGACTTGATGTGAAAGCTTTATTAAATTTGCATCTGTACACAGTGTCGTTTCAAGGTTGCAACACGAAGAATAATCTCATGAAGAAGCTCGCATTGTCTTAAAATTCAGCATGATGCCTTCAAGATGGGGCCTGCTTTTTAATGAGGTCTGGAGAAATGCTGAACTCCTTTATACGGTCGGCTGAGCGTATTTAAAGTCCCCTCGAAACCGAGAGGATTTATGCAGCTGAAGAGTCATGGATGTGTTGTTCCCCGAGAGTCATATTACAAACCGCAGGGGTGCCATGCACACTGCATTACGGCATAATGTGAAGATATACCATACACACTTTAGCAATGCCGCTTCAGATCAGCCACAACTGTGAAGACGCTTTTAAACAGGGCATGTAATGGAAAAGATGATTTTCCTTGCTTTTCAAAAATAAAAGAGTTTGGCGTGCTCTAAAATGGGCTTTTAAATAAAGTACCACAAAATAGTGCTACTGTTATGGGAAGATTTTAGGCCTGTCATTTATAATGAGTTTGAAACGATTCACTATTTAATGATTTATTACTTATATAATTATTTTTATTAAAAAGGAAAAGACTTTAATAAGATTTTAATAATACTTTAATAAACTGGTATAGATTAATCTAGTTAAGTTAATAGGTACTTAATTTATTATTTAATATACTTTAGGGTTATTAAGAAAGTTTTTATTATATATATTACTTTTACTTTTTCTTTGTTATTTTTTACATTTTATTTTTATTTATTTTATATTAGTATATATTTAATTTAAAAATATATTTAGTTTAATTTTATATTTCATTTTATATTCAAATTTATTTTTAATTTTTTTATTTAAGTTTTTTATTTTATATATTTTTTATATTTTATTTTATTTTTAATTTTTTTATTTAATTTTACTTTAATTTCATTTTACTTAATTTTAATTTAACTGAACTTTATTTTAATTTATTTCTTGGAAAAGCACACACATGAGTCTACTGGTAAAGTAGTGGCCCTGTCCAGGATTCTTATAATTCGCATATTTATTTAATATTTTATGCATAATCAATTAGCACACCTACTTCACACCACAGTATATTTGCCAATTCATTGAACAAAAAATTGGATTTTAATAATGCATTACTAAATGTTGAAATTAACTTCATTAGCTACTGCTTTGGAAGTATTTTGCTGGTTGTTCATTCCTAGCTCATGTAGTTAAATAATGTTAATGAATGTAAACTCAACTCCAAAAATAACGCGTTTTATTTCCTTTACGAAGCAGAGATTTGATACTGAAGATTTTCTGCTGATTACAGAGCCGGTCTTACTGACAAAATGAGTATGAAACAGGCAGTTTCCAAATGAGCTTGTCCTCCCCCTCCACCATTCTCACATGCGTGTCTGTTTCTCTTGCTGTGTCACGTCAGATACATAGTGACAGAGACAAACACGAATAAGGCAGAAATACAGTTTTAATGTATTTATTGTGGAGTTTATTCAAGCCTTTCTGCAATGATGAGTCACACACAAATGTCATTACAAAGTTACACACACACGATTAACCTTGCACTGTCTTACTTGTGGCAAATGTGACAGGATACAAGTTAATACACCCTGTTGTATGGATATCCATGCTACTTTACACAATACACCTGATTTAACGTTCACAAACTGGGACTCATGTTGTATGATTGAACCCTTCTCATATATATATATTTGTACTGGCACTATGCGGCTGTGCTGATTTCTGCAGTTATGAATTGCGTATTGATTTTTCTTTATTACAATCATGCACTGTTTTAAAAAATGTTTTAAAACTGATCAGCTGCACCTCAAGAATGACAGAGAGTTGTTCGGTGGGCATGTATACACGTTATTGTGGAGAGATGTTAATATGCTCCAGTCAATCCACTCTGTGAGTGGGGAAAACCACACTTATTATTAATATAATATTAATTATTAGGCCGTGATTTATATAATTAAATCATTTTATTGTTCATGTACAGTTTATAACATTATAAAGTATACTGCTGTTCCATTTGAAAAAGTACCCGATCTGTGTCCTTGCATCCTTGGGGGTATTTTCCAACTCTGATCTTCCAAGCATGCAAGTCCAAACTTTGCATACTTGGTATTGAGAAACAACCACTGTTTCCAAAAGTTGATTTTGCATCTTAGGTACTTATTAAATTGTTTAAATCTCAACTTTCATCTGTCAAAATGACCAATAATACCAAGTTAAACTTAAAAAATGTGAGTTGAAACCTGATTTACTTATTAAAATAATGAAAAGTAAGTAAAAACATTTGTCATGATTTTTGTCATCTCTCTGTTGTATCTTTAACACATTGACTTCTTGTTTGCCTAAAGGTTTCAGGGAATGTAAATATCTTTCATTCATGACCTCTTTAAAAACCAACATTTGGCATTTAATAAACGTCATATCATCAATAATTCATTAATAATTCATCTGATCTCCTCCTGACCACAGGCATTTGGTGTTCGCATATTTATGCAATGCACTATCCCATAAATCAATTAATTCCTATCAGGCCATGCGCTTGGTTTAACGGCTGCGTTACGGCACCAAACAGAAGTGAGGGAAATGATTTCCCGTAATTAGCAGTAAGCTGCTTAGCGGAGTAAAACTGAAGGCTTTTAAATTCCATCTGCCACATTCAATGCGCCTTCACAACACCGGGTCAATTCCGAGATCAATTTGCATATGCATGTTCCCCATTGTTTGCATTTCAATATGATTTGATGATGCGTTACATTCGCTGGTGTTTCAGATTCACTTTGACAGTCGGTGAATGGCAAGAGCTAATAAATAATGAATCAATTCAGCCATGCTGAGAGTGTGGCATCACTCCAGAGCTTTAAAAGGAGAAAGATAAAACAATTTAGAGCCGCGGGTATGAGAGAACAAAAGTGTATGTTCACTAATCTGTCAGAAGTTGTTCATCAACCACAGCCATTTTAGGTGTTGAGGACTGAACTGTAGATGTAGTCTATATACAGTAACGCAGAGTCAAATCCATTATCAGTTAAAGTCAATTACATGAAAATCAATATTTGATTTACCCATATAGCTGATTTTTAAATCTCTGTTTCAAACACAGATGGACCTATTTTACACTATTAAATATTGTTTTTGTCTTTTGCAAACTTATGCAAGTACTTAGTGGTTATGCAAGATATACACTATAAAAGCATTAAAAAATTGATTAAATATCCTAAAATAATTAGAAATGTGTATTATAAATAAAATAATCTAAATAGTAATTAATTAAATATTGAATAAATGCAAATAATTATTTATAATTAATTAATTAAATACATATAAATGAATAAATGATTAAAAATAAACAAATAAATAATTATAAATAAATGATAAATGCTAAAAATCTATTTATATTTAATTTAATTAAATATAGCATTTAATTAAATTAAATAGCATTTAGTTATCAAAAATGTGAGCAGCTAAACACATAAATTAATTCATTCATTTTCTTTCCGGCTTAGTTTCTTTATTAATTTGTGGTAGCCACAGCGGAATGAACCTCCAACTTATCCAGCATATGTTTTACACAGCAGATGCCCATCCAGCTGTAACCCATCTCTGGGAAACTTCCATACACTCTCATTCACATACATACACTAACGGCAATTTTTAGCTCGGGGAGAACATGCAAACTCCACACAGAAACGCCAACTGACCCAGTTGAGGCTCAAGCAATGACTGTAAAAAATATGGACGACGCGACAGCCCTTTTTCCCATTGAACGCCTTGAGGGCAAAACGCCTGCTTGACGGGCACAAACTGTCGCAAAAGACTGCTGAAATTGGAGCCTTGACATGCGCAGAAGGATTGTCTGATGGAGCCAGAGGAGGAGCCGCGAAAATGAGCAGAGTCGAGCTTCCAATCAAACGCTTCATGTAAAATCAACCACGCCCCCCGAACTTCTCAGCATGCGTTTGCTGTCATATCAACACAAATGGATGTAATAACGTTAACAAATATGAGGGTTTTATATATTCAATCGCGCCAGCTCCAGGCCGCAGCGCATAACTTACTCACGGCGTCGCGGGCTGATTCCGGCTCGCATGCGGCAGCGCCGGCTCGCTCGGCCGCCGCATCTGGCTCGATTGACTCGGGCTGGAATCGGGCAGTGAGTCCAGGCATCCGGAGTAGGTCCAGCAGAGGTAACATTAGTCAGTCTGAGCTCTAAGAGATAAGTCTCCGGCAGGCGAGAATCTAGCCGGAACTGTGTTTTGCTATCTGGGTGGTTAGGCATGTATCAGCAAACTAATAAAGCCCGAAAAAAGCCCTGAACTTAGCGAATAAACAGTGTTCCACCAGGATCATGTATGTCAGAAACTATAGTTTACTGCTGAACTCATTTTGTCATGGTAAAATAACACAGAAATCGAATAATAACATTTCAGTCTACTTCAGTCTCCTGCCGAAGCTCAAACGCCGCGCTTTGAGAAACTGTCAATCACAGCTGTCAATCACGATGACACGCCCAGCATTAAATTACTGCTAAAAACAAACTGTTTACAAAAATGAAGATCTGCACCTATTTCAGCACAATAACCAGTGCCTTAATCGACCAGAACTATCTTTCGGGACATTTTATTGCAAGTGTAATATTTTTTTTTATTTGGGCTCAAGTCTCCTTCATTAACACGGAGGAGGCGGGCTTTATGACTTGTACTGCAGCCAGCCCCCAGGGGGCGATCTAACGGCCGAAACCTTCACTCAAACGTAGGCTTGCGGCACACTTGGGCTCAAGCCAGTGACCTTCTTGCTGTGAGGCGACAGCAATACCTACTGCCCCACCACGTCACCACTAAATGCATATACAGTATTTCAATTTCAATTTAAAGTGAAGTTAAATATAAATTTTAAAGGCAGTACTTTTGTGTTTATACACCTAAACAGCATTCAGAAAAGAATAATAAATTCTTAAATAAAATAAATAAATGCTAAATAAATTTCTTAAATAATAACCCACATCTTCTAAAAATTCTTAATTATTATCACTAGAAAAGCAATCAAACATTGACTAAATATCCTAAAAATAAAATAAATGTGTATTATCTTAATAATAATTAACTATAAATTAAATATATATATAATCATAATTAATTAAATATAAATAAAAAAATATATTATTAAAAATAAATATAATTTATAAATGCTAAAAAAATATAAAAAATAAAAATCACAATTTATGTTTAATTAAATTAAATATGCGATACGGTGGTTCAGTGGTTTGCACTGTCGCCTTATCAAGGTCACTGGTTCGAGTTCCGACTGGTCCAGTTGGCATTTATGTGTAGAGCTTGCATGTTCTCCCCGTGTTGGCGTAGGTTGAATTTAATTAAATTTTGAATATTAAATGAAATATTATTTAGTTAATCAAAAATGTTAAAAAAAAAAAAAACTACATACATATATTTTGAATTAAATGACTTGTACTGTGCTGTAAAATATTTTTTACTTTATTTTAAATTTAAGTACTTTTGAGTTTATAAACATAAAAGCAATTAGAAATAATTCATATAAACTTAAACAAAAAAATCATCAATTATTTTTAGAAAATGTGGTTAATTTTTTTTTAACTATTACTATTTACACTATAAAAGCATTCAAAATTGATTATATATTCTTAAAATAATTAGAAATGTTTATTATAAACAAAATAATCTAAATAATAATTCATTAAATATTAAATAAATCTAAATAGTTATAAATAAATTATAAATAATAATAAAATCCTGATTTACGTTTGATTTAATATATTATTTAATTACATTAAATATATTAAAATAAACATTTAATTCATCAAAAACGTGCACAACTAAATACATTTAAATAATTACATTTAAAATTAAGTAAATATTTTCTAAGTACTTTTGAGTTTATACACCATAAACAGCATTCAGAAATTAATCATTTAATCTTAAAACAAATGCTGAATTATTTTTTTTTAAATTAACCACATTATCTAAAATGTATTACTAAATACTCTATAAAAGCATTAACAAAATTGACTATATATCCTAAAAAATAATAAGTGTCTTATAAATTATTATTATTATTATTATTATTATTATTAATTAATTATAAATCTAAATAAAAATTAATTAATTAAATACTAAATAAATACAAAAATTTAAAATAATTTCAATAATTAATTGAATATAAATAAATAAATATAAATAATTTAGAAATGATCAAAATCATAATTTATATTTAATTTAATTAAAAATATTATTTAATTAAATTGGGGGAGTTTGTGTGATCAGTAGTTAGCACTGTCACCTCACAGTAAGAAGGTCGCTGGTTCGAGTCCCGGCCGGAATAATTGGCATTTCTATGTGGAGTTTGCATGTTCTCAACGTGTCGTTGTCCATCATTAACAAACCACAAGCATCCAATCAACTACGGCTCAACAAAATCAAAACCCTCCCTATATATTAAACATACAAATAACTCAAACAACTCGATAAGGCACAAAAAGGCATCCATTTCATTCTGAGTTTACTATCAAACACCTACAATTACAAAAAAGTTCACGTTTCTAACCAAAAAAACATCTACAAAGCCTTTACATTCCACTTTCTTATCTTCATTGAGTGAACATAATCATTGTGACATGCTGTCTCGCTCTTCCTTCAGGTCGGTCGAGGGTCATCCCGAGAAATGGGAATCTAAATTAATTCACATTGGCTCGTAGCCGAATCTTCAAAGCTGAAATGAGCTCCTATTCGTGGTGAATCTATCAATATGTAAATCAGCGAGAGCCAGAAGACGCCATGATCGCTCCAAAAGAGTCTAGATAGGAAACTGATGCTCCTTTAGTATGGTCTTCTGCAGGTTTCAGTAGTTCATTTATGCTGGACGGCGATATGAGAAAGGCCCAGACTGTTTCATATATCACACTCAATCAGAGAAAGTGAAAAGCTTTATGCGCACAAGCATGACGCCAACATATGAGCGAAACATGCTGAATATTTCATGTGAATTCTCTATACTGTGTTCCCAAGTGTTTTCTTCACTTTGTTGGCTGTTGGGAATTACTGGATGCAATTGCTATTATGGCAAAACAAACGCAGAGACAAAAGGCAATAAACAAGGCTGTACTTTAATACTCAGAGCGCAGTTCTGTCAATGCATTAAATAACAGTAGTTGTTATCTAACGGCCGCTGTGTATAATCACTGCTCGATGAACGCCCTACCGTGTTATTTAGGCCCGGATCAATGACATCGACTCCATTATACAATTAACAACTACTCTTAAGGCTGATTTCAAGCATTTAATTCTGGGTAAGTTTAAGAAGCGAGTCGCAAAAAGAAACAAAACAAAAAAAGCAGAAGGTAATGATCTTAAAGGCGTAGTTCACACGAAAGATGAACATTTGCTCACTCTCAAGTGGTTCCAGAACTTTGAGTTTCTTTCTTTGTTGAATACAAAAAAAGAAGATATTTTGAAGAATGTTGACAACCTGTAACCAGGACTTGTATTGAAATACAAATAATATAGATGTCAATGGTTACAGGTTTTCAGCTTTCTTCTTTGAGTTTTTTTCTCTGTTAAATGCAAAAAAGAAGATACTTTGAAGAATGTTGTCAACCTGTAACCAGGAATTGTATTTTTTTTATACTATAGATGTCAATGGTTACAGGTTTTCAGCTTTCTTCTTTATGAGTTTCTTTATCTGTTGAACCCAAAAAGAAGATATTTTGAAGAATGTTGACAACCTGTTACCAGGAATTGTATTTAAAAAAATTTATGAAAGTCAAGGTTTTCATCTTTCTTCTTTGAGTTTCTTTCTCTGTTGAATGCAAAAAATAAGATATTTAGAAAAGAGTTGACAACCTGTAACCAGGACAATAGTAAAACATAGTAAAACAAATACTATGGAAGTCAATGGTTACACGATTTCAGCTTTCTTTTTCATGACATTCTTTCTGTTGAATACAAAAAGAAGATATTTTGTAGAATGTTTTCAGCCTGTATCCATGCATTCATTCATTCATTTTCTTTTCGGCTTAGTCCATTTATTTATCCGGGGTCACCACAGCGGAATGAATTTTTTTTATGCAACGCATACCCTTCCAGCCACAACCCATCGCTGGGAAACATCCACACATTCATACTCTATACACACATTCATACACTACAGACATTTTGGCTTACTTAATTCACCTGTACCGCATGTCTTTGTACTGTGGGGGAAACCGGAGCACTCGAAGGAAACCGACGCGAACACAGGGAGAACATGCCAACTGACCCAGCCAAGGATCGAACCAGCGACCTTCTTGCTGTGAGGCGACAGCACTACTGCACCACTGCGTTTTTTTAACTATGAAAGTCAATGATTACAGGTTTTCAGCTTTCTTCTCTATGGGTTTATTTATCTTTTGAATGCAAAAAGAAGATATTTTGAAGAAAGTTGACAACCTGTAACCACAAACTCCACTGATAAACAAATACATTGGAAGTCAATGGTTACAGGTATTCAGTTTTCTTCTTGTTTGGTTTATTTCTCTGTTGAATGCAAAAAAGAAGATATTTTGATGACAGTTGACAACCTGTAAAGAATTGCACTGAAAAACAAATACTATGGAAGTCAATGGTTACAGGTTTTCAGCTTTCTTCAAAATATCTTTTGTGTGTGTGTGTGTGTTTAACGGAAGAAAGAAACAGGTTTGGAGTGTAGGGTGATTAAATGATGACATAATTCTACTTTTGGGTGAACTGTACCTTAACATTCCATATTTCATCTTTGTTCAATGTCAGGCGCATGTTGAAGGAATATCACCCATGCAGAAGTGCTGTATGAATAATCACCGAGTGCAAGGCTGAGATTTAGCCATAGGCATAATTTTAAGTGTGATAGTTCAGCCTGTAAAAAAAAAAAAAAAAAAAAAAGTTTTTTTTTTGTGACATTTTTCAGCCAAAAATGAAAAACAGCCCATTTTATGAAGGGTATTTTGAAAAAGGAATGTTGCCTGAAGCACCTGTAAAGTAATAATGCATTTAGATATATGCTAATGGTATGCAAATAATACGGTTACGCATTGCTACATTCAAAAATACACATTTTTATAGGACCGTAAATCTCTGCCTAGGTTCTTTTGGTGGGATGACTATAAGAATGTATACAAAAAAAGCCATCAAGACAGAAATCAATAATAATAATAATATTCATAATAATAATAAAAATAATAATAATAATAATAATAATAATAATACATATTTATAAATGTTTATGCAACTAAAATGCATAACAATTTTTTAGCAATACATTTAAATCTATCTAATCTTAAAAACACATTATTATATACTCTCACCGGTCACTTTATTAGGTACTTACTAGCACCAGGTTAGAACCACTTTTCCTTAATCCTTAAAACTTGCTTTAATCCTTCATAGCATAGATTCAACAAGGTACTGGAAATAATCTTCTGAGACTTTGGTCCATATTGACATGATAGCATCACGCAGTTGCTTCAGATTTGTCAGCTGCACATCCATGACGCGACTCTCCCGTTCCACCACATCCCGAAGGAGCTTTATTGTATTGAGATCTGGTGACTGTGGAGGTCATTTTCATGATCAAGAAACCAGTCTGAGATGATTCACGCTTTATGACATGGTGCGTTATCCAGGAAGTAGCCATCAGAAAATGTGTACACAGTGGTTATAAAGGGATGGACATGGTCAGCAACAATACTCAGGTAGGCTGTGGCATTGACACAATGCTCAATTGGTACTAAAGTGTGCCAAGAAAATCATTGATACAAGGCAGGATGTATCCTTGTTTTCATGTTGTTGACCCCAAATTCTGACCCTACCCTCCGAATGTCGCAGCAGAAATTGAGACTTATCAGACCAGGGAACGTTTTCTAATCTTCTATTGTCCAATTTTGGTGAGCCTGTGCGAATTGTAGGCTCAGATTCCTGTTCTTATCTAACAGGAGAGGCATTTGGTGTGGTCTTCTGCTGCTGTAGCAAATCCACATCAAGGTTAGCCGTGTTGTGTTTGGACATGCTCTTCTGCAGACATCGGTTGTAGCGAGTAGTTATTTGAGTTACTATTGCCTTTCTATCAGCTAGAACCAATCTGGCCATTCTCCTCTGACCTCTGGCATCAACAAGGCATTTGCGCCCTCATAACTGCCACTCACTGGATATTTTCTTATTTCAGACCATTCTCTGTAAATCCTAGAGATGGTTGTGTGTGAATATCCCAGTAGATCAGCAGTTTCTGAAATACTTAAATCAGCCCATCTGGCACCAACAACCATGCCACGTGCAAAGTCACTTAAATCACCTTTCTTCCCCATTCTGATGCTCGGTTTAAACTGCAGCCGATCGTCTTGACCAAATGCACTGAGTTGCTGCCATGTGATTGGCGGATAAGAAATTTGCGTTAACGAGCAGTTGGACAGGTGTACCTAATAAAGTGGCCGGTTAGTATATAATTATATATAATACTGATAATTTATCAAATATCATTATTATATTGATCATTTATCAGTTTTATAATTAACATCATAAAACATACCATGCAATGTCATTTCTGTAATAGTAAATACTAGTAATATTTAAAAAATGTTTTCCTCGTCTACTGCCTTAATGTAGTTCAACTTAATTGATAACCTTTACTGTATCAAAATTAATAATATTAATAATAATAACAACAATAACAATATTGTATTTATGGAAAAGATACGAAGCTATACATGCAGTTATGTAATATATAACTAAAATTATAAGAAATGTTTTAATACATATGGTCAAACTAAAAATACATTTAAAAATATAAATATATAGGTATCTAACCTTATAGACACAAACAAAAAAGTAATTATAATTATCATCATAAAGCATTAGGCAATGTAATATTTGTAATAGTAAATATTAGTAATATTAATTATTTTTCCTTGTCTGCTGCCTTCATTTGATTAAACCTAATTGATAGTCTTTAGTGTAATAAACAAATTAACACAGTTGAAATATCATTTGATCTTTTATCCCTTTATGGCGACACTTACTGTAGTAATAACACTGCTGAACACTTATGAGTGACAGACTGGACAGATGTGAGTCCTGATACTCTGGCCTATAAAAATAACTGAAAATAAGTCATTCTGAACATTACATTCACCACTAATTAACACGAAGCGCTCCATTTATAATTCAATATTCCCTGAAAAGCATGCAGAACATTTTGCCCTGGGATTAAAGTTCAAAGATCATGAGCTATTAAAAGTCAAAGATCATGTGATTACACTCACCAATCAGCATTCAGCCATAAAATAATTATGATGTTCAGTCATTGCAGAAATTGCTTAATGAACACTCTGAATCCTTCACACATGGCTGGAGATGCAATTTATTTTTCCCAAAAATCAACTGGCAGACTAAAACCTACACTCTGAAGGGTAGGATGTGTTTGTTTCTTTATTATTAGTAGTAGTATTAGAAATAGTATTAAAAAAATATATAGTATTTTATCGATAATAACAATAATAATAATAGTGCCGTTTTTATTATAATTTTTAATAAATACTATTTATTTATTTATTTATACTACTACTACTACTACTACTACTACTACTAATAATAATAATAATAATAATAATAATAATTTAATGCTGTTCAATCATTTATTATTATTATTATTCTTAATAAATACTATTTATTTATTTATTTATTTATTTATTTATTTATACTACTACTACTAACAACATCAAAAACAACAACCATAATAACATTATTGTTTTTTTATATTTTTATTAGTACTGCTATTATTATTATTTGTTGTAGTAGTAGTAGTAGTAGTAGTAGTATAAATAAATGATATCATTAATATTAATTAAAAAAAGAAAATAATAATAATAATAATAATGTCATTTTATTATTAATAAAAATAATATGATTTATTTATTTATACTACTATTATCATTTTTAACATTATTATTTGTAGTAGCAGTATTACAAGTAGTACTTATTAGTATCAGCATTAGATTTATCATTATTATTATTATTAGTAGTAGTAGTAGTAGTAGTAGTAGTAGTACTAGTATAGATAAATAAATATCATTATCATCATCATTATTATTATTTATTGCTATTATTATTAGTAGTGCTAGCAGTATAAATAAATATCATCATCATCATTATTATTATTTATTGCTATTAGTAGTAGTAGTAGTAGTAGTAGTAGTAGTAGTAGTAGTAGTAGAAGAAGAAATGGTAGTCATAGTCAAAATAAATAATATCATCATTATTCTTATGATCATCATCATCGTTATTATACATTTCCCCCTAATTTCCTCCTGAAAATTCTGACAAAAAAAAAATAGTAAATGTCCTAACATGAATAATAAAGGGTGAAAACACACCTTCCTTCCACCCAAAAATAATGATTATTATTATTAGTAGTAGTAGTAGTAGTAGTAGTAATAGTAGTAGTGGTGGTGGTAATAGTAGTGGTATAAATAAATATCATCAATATTATTATTCTTTTTATCATCATCTTGTTATTAAACATTTCCCCCTAATTTCCTCCTCAAAATTCCGACAAAAAAAAATGTAAATGTCCTAATAAAGGGTGAAAACACACCTTCCTTCCACCCAAAAATAATGATTATTATTATTAGTAGTAGAAGTAGTGTTAGTGGTTTTAATAGTAGTGGTATAAATAAATAAATAATATCATTGTTATTATTACTATTCTTAAGATCATCATCATCATCATCGTTATTATACATTTTCCCCTAATTTCCTCCTGATAAATCTGACAAAAAAATGTAAATGTCCTAACATGAATAATAAAGGGTGAAAACACACCTTCCACCCGAAAATAATGATTATTATTAGTAGTAGTAGAAGTAGAAGTAGTGTTAGTGGTTTTAATAGTAGTGGTATAAATAAATAAATAATATCATTGTTATTATTACTATTCTTAAGATCATCATCATCATCATCATCATCATCATCATCATCGTTATTATACATTTCCCCCTAATTTCCTCCTGATAAATATGACAAAAAAAAATGTAAATGTCCTAACATGAACACCAAAGAAAAAACAAAACACACCTTCCACCCGAAAATAATGAAACATCCTGGGACTAAATCCTTTCTTATTTCCTTATTTAATATTTACCTGTAAAAAAAAAGGATCACGATGGTCTCTTAGTCGTGAAGTTATTAACCATATGCTTTTATGGTATTGGCTCGACAGTGTTATTTCACCCGCTGATATTTCCCACAATGCACTGCACAAATATATTATTGAGGCAGCATCTGCTATGTGCTACTTTTATCCCCGGTGACCCTTCAGAGTTTCAAGAGGTGCTTAAATTCAGAAAATCTTCAAGTGTCGACTGAAACCTACAGGCTTACAAGAAAAAAACAACAACCTTTTCTTGTTTACCTCAATTCTGATATGAATTTCTTTGGATGCTTATCAAAGGAATGTCGTCTTTGTTTTCGTCTATAAAGGCAGGATTCACCTTGAATCTCTCTCATTACATATTAATACAGAGTTGATCTGAATGCCATCCAGCATGTCATTTCTTTCAAATCTATTGAAAAGAGCGTTTGTATTGATCCGAACTCAAGCACATTGAGTGAATAAATGAAATATAGATTAAATGATAACTGCGGGAACGTGAAGCAGAACAGGAAAGAGGAAACCGAATGAATAAGTGTGGCGCAGAATCGACTCTGAGGTTTAGAGCATTGATTAAATCAAATCCCGGTCTGATTATGGCAGAATGGATTACATGGATGAAAAGGCGGGAAAAGGAAATGCCGGTTGCTCAGCCTGCAAATGTCCGGAATCATCGCCTATCCAGCTTGATTACCGTGAAGCTCAAGGAAAAGCTGCGATGATTGACTTTCCAGCTGTATTGATGGACTATTCAAGAGCTGAACAACAGGAGGAAAACTACTCATTTACTTTCTCTTCAGAGAGAACTTTTCCTGATTTTCCTAATCACGCATTCCTTATTTACAAACTACTCTCACATGATGATTTCTAATACTATTTTTTAGGAAGAAAACCTGTAAATGAATTAAAGCAAAAACGTTAATATTCAACAAGAAGTCGATCATTAAGGTTAAAAAATGTTGAGGTTTACAAGATTATACATTGTTTAGCTCCTCCCCATTTGACTGACTTTAATACATTTAAATCTGTTGAAAAAAGCTAGAGCTTATTGCATTAACCGACTTATAAAAAACTCATTTTGATCAAGCCGTTAGTTTTTTTCTATTAGAGCATCACAACAGTGGAAATTAATACCCCAATCTATATCTACACTGTAAAAAAATCCTGGATGCCTTAAATTTTTAAGTTAAATAAATTAAATCTTGTGAGTCTATTGAACTCATTATGTTAAAGTGACCAAAAACAGCTTGCGTAACTTATAAAATTAAGTTAGAACATGATTAACTTAGTTTAATAGGTTACATTGAACTAAAAACATATGCTGTCATGACTAATTGATCATTTAATTTTTTTACAGTGTTCAAAATTATACAGCAAGGGAAATAAGTATTGAATACATCATGTTTTGTTTTGTTTTTCTAAAAGGAGCTGTTGACATGGAATTAAACCCGATTTTGGTAAAAACCCAAACAATACAAACATAACAATAAAACAAAATGAAAATCTGTTGTGTGTAATAACACTGGAATGACACAAGGAGAAAGTACTGAACTCCTGTAATGCATTTATTACTCTATATAAAAGGCTTTTTGGTGATGGCAGCTTAAAGATGCCTCTCATTTGAAGATTAAAGTCACATGCATTGCTCAGGTGTGAGTTTATCTTCTACAGAGTGTAGAAATCTTAATGGTTCTGTGGGTTTAGTCTATCAAATCTGAGCTTTATTTTGTATTTTATATTGGATTCAGGCCATTTTACAGCTTGATTTTCTTTCTCTGAAAGCATTTGAGAGTTTCCTTGGCTGTGTTTTGAATCATTGTCTTGCTGAAATGCCCACTCTGGTTTCATCTTCATCATCCTGCTAATGCAGATGTTGGACTGAAGCAGCTAATTTTTATCAACAATGACAAAGGGCAAAGGGTTGCTGAAGAACTACCGAGAGATTTCAGCTTCTGTCTGGGCAGCTGGCTGGGACCTTACCTGCCTTTCTACACCCCGTCTTCATGTGTTAAATACTTTTTCCCTGTGTCGTTTCATTTTATCATTCATAACTTTTGTAAACTAACTAGATTTGTTTCCTTTGCATATATGGATTTCTTTGCTTCTTATCAACATCTAGTGAAAATTTCAAGTCAACCTAGATACCTTTAGAAATATGGGTCTTGGAAAAAAAATGGAGATGTTTAATTCTTATTTTCCCCGCTATATGTGATGTAGTGGACCCACAGTGGGTCCATCACAAGGTATGAGAGGCCTGACACCACAAATACCCATTCATTTTAGTATTGTTTTTATAATATTACATAAATAATCACTGTCAAAATGTCCATAAATTAGCAATTATCTGTTTTTTGTGATTTGTGTCTAAAAATTTTCTTGTTTATTTTTGCTTTTGAGTTGAATTATGGGACCTTGGTTTTTCTTCCAACAACTTTAACCTTGAAAATTTTTTTTTTTTTTTTTAATCGACTTTTATTAACTTTTCAGTGATATAAAGTGATAAAGTGATATATCGTTTGGGTTGGTGTTGTATGTTATGCCACAAACCCCTTGTAACAAACTGCCAGCACATTTTCTTATTTAACATTTTATTATTTCTTAATAATATTATTTCAAACTATTGAAAAGTCAATAAAAGTCACTTTCTTAAACTGTAGAGTTGAATTTTCAACATCAAAAGTCGACAGAGCAGAGATCAACATCCTATAATGTATATTTCACTACTGTAAATGACCAGAAAAAACTTGTGAAACACAAAATATAAAACTGTTAATTAGTAGCAATTTTTTTTGAGTCAAGCCTGGAAAAAGGGGTGCTTCTTTTCTCTCAAAAATGTACATTTTTACAGTTATTTGCCTCATTTTCTATTAAACTACAAAGTTAAGCATTTATAGTTTAAGCAGCTACTGGATTTTAGCGGCATTTCAAGCACTATTTATGTCTGGATTAGCTTGTCAGGTGGTCATCATGAACACACTTTTTGATGTACCAAAACATTTCCTAAAGATTTAGAATAAAAGAATATTTAAAAATTATATATTATATACATTAAAACATTATACATAATAATAAATAAATAAATAAATAAATAAATAAATAATGAGCTATAAATAATATTTTTCTAGCATCTCTAGTTAAAAAAAAAAAAAAGATAGTGTAAAAAAGTGCATTTGAAAATTCATTGATAACAATAATAGACATCATTTGTATTAAAATTAACTTTCATGAGCCTAAAAACTGTACTTTTGGTGCTTCTTCACACCTTGTTATTGGTTATTTTTTTATTTCACGAATAAGGTCCAAGATTTAGAATAAGTTTTTGTAAAATGTTCTCTACTTATAAACAATACAGTTGGTCAGTAGTGAAAGATGGCTTCACTTTTGTCATATTCTTCTCTGTCTTAAAGGCTTTAATGGGTTATTTTCAAAATGTATGACGGCTTGGCAGTCAAAATAGAACAAATATGCTTTTTTTTAAGTCATTATGTTTATTCAGTGTACTAGAACAGGTTAAAATGCTTTAAATGTTCATTATGTGTAACACTTCCATATATTTTTACAATATTGCAGCACCTCTAAATTTCCAGGCTGTCTAAAATGACCTGATTGGCCAACTGACACCATGTGCTGACTGGCCAAACACCTCAAGCATGCGTTCAACATTTATTGCCTTTTAGCAAAATTGCCAGTTTCAACTTCCAGGAAATGTAAAGCAACTATAAACGCAAATAGTTAATAATAAAAGCACATGATTCATTTAACCAATTCAAATGGAGTCTGATTCTGACAATGCATACAAAATCAAACAAACTTTGCAAACACTCCTCATCGAAACAACTCCAATCCCACCACAACTAAACCCTCACAGTACTCAACACATATAAAACAACACTTACACTAATTCCAACATTTATTCTCCTCATTAAAGCCCTCGCTAAACATTCTGGGAACAAGAAATCCCACCTGAATGAACAAACATGATTCATGCACTCTTACCGCAAAAACAGATATTACCACTTTAAATTACAGAGTGCCTCGAACTAAAGAACTGTGCTCCATTAGGACATACAGTATAAGGCAGTCGGCAAAGTCTATTTTTGAGTAAGCGGTGACAGAAAATGGCACATTTGTGGGACAGCAGGGCAGTGTGTACACAAACAGATCCAACAGGAAAGCGGACAGCAGCAGTAAACATCAGCCGTGGCCTGGATTTACTGTCCTAATGTCAGATGGGGAGAAAATAGCCCCGGCCCCTAATTCGCATGGATTCCACGGATCCATTATGTCTTTTCCTTTTTTGTCCACGACAGCTCCTATTATTTTAGGATCACTAACTGAGATGTAGTCAAATCCCAGTGATTCAAAACAAATTGGCCTGGATCAGCAGTGTTACTTCAGAATGGCTGATACCCTGCGGTGCGATTCCTGCGGGACGAGTCGGATTACATTCGCCCTCCTTTCTGCTCTCCATTTGCTGCTTGCGTTGTAATTTGTTTTGGTAAACCGTCTCCAACTAAGATGGTGAAACTTAAATTAGGGAAATCAAATTCACCCCCAGTCAAATCATAGGAATCTTCTCTGCACAACATCTCATATGATGGAGCTCAGCAGTAAACAGGCTCTTTTTCGACAGCCTTAATTTCTCATTCATTTTCTTTATTAGCATTCAGGAAAATTCTTTCGTAAACATTTGTAACCTTCGAACCAAATCAGGGATGAGCCGCAACATTCAATCTGACGATTCAAAACAGGGTTTGAAAGGAAACCATGGAATTCCTGATGAGTGAATCAGCAGATTACAATTAAATTGAGAGAGTCTGATCGAATAGGTCTGCTTTGTGTGTGTGTGTGTGTGTGTGTGTGTGTGTGTGTGTGTGTGTGTGTGTGTGTGTGCATTGTGTCTAGCTAACACTGGCAAGCTAACATTAGTTTGCTTTATTAAAAGCAATGTACTGCAAGGCAGCATGCTGGCTCAGTGTTAGCACTGTCGTCTCACAGCAAGAAGGTCGCTGGTTCGAGTACCAGCTGGGTCAGTTGGCATTTCTGTGTGGCGTTTGCATGTTCTACCCGTGTTGGCGTGGGTTTCCTCCGGGTGCTCCTGTTTCCCCCACAGTCCAAAGACATGCACTATAGGTGAATTGGGTAAACAAAATTGGCCATAGTGTATAAGGAGGTGCGTCCCAAATTGCATACCTATGCACTCCTCTACACCATTGTGTAGTATAAATAGTGTAAGTAGTGCGCTCATTCACTTATTTGACTGGCAATCAATTTGGTGGGCAGGGAAACCACACTCCTACCTCACGTTGCGGTCGGCCTCAAAATGGGAGGGATTTGGATCCTATTTTAACATCAGAAAATAAAAAAATATATAAAAAAAACGCATTGTGTTTCAATCACTTCAAAATGACTGCGAACACACTATACCTACACACTGTTCTGTCCGAACAGCTTCCAAAAGAGTATTTTCATCATAGGTGCCCTTTAAATGGTGCCTATTATGTGGTGAATATGCCCCTGTAATGCATACTGCGGTCCTTTTTTGTCTGGCTTTCACAGATATCTCACCTGTTCGCCATAAATGACTAATTATATCACTGGGAATGTCTGACACTGATGCATACACACAGTAATAGATGTGCCAAGCACGAAAGCTTGACAGGCGTAGCAACAGTAACTAAGGAGGTCAGGGTTTAGCGAAGGGTCAATTGTACTGACAAGCAGCTATAGTGATAAAATCACTGTAATGCATTACAGACATGCATACAAACATTTTAAACTGATTCTTGATCACATTTGATGATCACAGAGAGCTGAACAGATCTTTTAATCCCAGTTGCTTTACGCACGTCCTGTCTTGTTGATATGATTATACGCCTTACTACAGAGACGTGTTAATATGTGACTGTCAATCAATTTGTTGGGCAGGAAAACCGCACTCCTACGTCACGTTGCGGTCGGCCCCAAAATGGAAGGAATTTGGATCCTATTTTAACATCAGGGAATTTAAAAAAAATTTAAATAAAAAAAACTTGGTGTTTCAATCACTCTAATTTACACACTGTCCAGTTCAAACAGCTTCCAAAAGAGTATTTTCATCATAGGTGCCCTTCAAATGGTTGCATTATCTTCAGTTTTTGACGGTTTGCTGGTTACAGTCTATAATGAATAAACAGTCTAATGTTTTTTCCAGTTCTTTAAAAATCTACTTGTTTACATTATACATTACATTCCAATTTAACTTTTGTACATTATATTAAAATTCTAATACAATATAAAAAAGGTTATTAATACGATCCTCCAACCAAAAACCTTTAGGAAGCACTGAATTACGAAATGGAGCGGTAGGTTTTAGCACAGGCTCCATTTCACCCGTTCATGCAGCTTTAATTACTGAACATTATCAGTTCTAATACTGCTCCTGTACTTCATAAAAATGCATGAGACGTAACCGGCGCAGGCAGAAGTGCGAGAATCATTCTGCTCACGTTACCTTTCAGCTATTATCAATTATTTCTGCTGAATAAACACTGTGTCAAGGGAGGAGCCACAAGGTGCATTTTCCTACAAATTAGTCAGGAAAGGATCTGTCCCCCTCTACAAGACTGACAGTGTAATCGATATTCCTCACTTATTTTAATGTCGAAACCGCAGCTACCGACACAAAGAGCTGGATTGGTATTCAGAGTTTGGTCTTTTTGTAACTGCTCACAGTTGCAGTTCTATAAGTTTTAGAAGTGTCAAAGTGAAATGTCAATGCAAGACATGCAGACAGTGGCAGACTGTGCATATAGGGATTAAAAAACTCGTATATTTACATCAGACAGGCCATTTCTAAACAAATTATGCCACAGGAATGTGTTAGAAGGTGTATACTGTTGGTAAACCCAGAGACGAGCAAAAAAAAAAAAAAAAAAAAAAACTGATTTTTTTTGAAGACCCAAAAACAAACTTTGAATTTTTTAAAAGCACAACTGATCAAAGTGCATTACTCAAGCTGTTTGTGAGTTGAAATGCAGTGTAATGTATTATTAGTGGTGTGGAGTATTTATCTGGAGGCTCATTAATATTGTTTATACTTCAGCTACCGTCTTGTCTAGTGGTTACAAACGCCTCCTAAAAACCCCTAACCTGAGTCACCCACACCTCCCCTGTGCTACTTCAAACAGTGCTTTTACTTTCCTGCGCACTTAGTAATTCATTTTCACGTCAGCCGCTTAAATCCTTAAAAAATAATAATTCCTGCCCTATTATAGAAACTTTGTATGAGTGATTAGGCAACTACTCAGAAAACCCTAGCAACACATCAGGAATCATTATCCATCTATCAATCCTTCCATTCATCTATCTAACATTGTGTCCATCTAACATTGTCCATGTAACATTCTGTCCATCTATCCGTCCACCCTTCCATTCCTCCATCTAACATTCTGTCTATCCATCCATCCACCTACCCATTCATCCATCTTTCCATCTCTTACATTGTCCATCTATCCATTTATCCATCCATCTTTCTATTCAACCATCTAACATTCTGTTCATCCATCTTACTTACTATCTTTCTATTAATCCATCTAACATTGTCAATCCATCTGTCCATCCATCTCATATTGTCCATCCATCCATCCAACATTGTCCATCCATTCATCCATCTATCATCCTTCTAACATTGTCCATCCATCCATCCATTTACATTCTTTCTACCCATCCATCCATCCATCCATCCATCCATCCATCTATCTTTCTGTTCATCCATCTAACATTGTCCATCTATCTATAGATCCATCCATTTCTCTTACTATCCTTCTAATTCATCCATCTAATATTCTGTCCATCCATCTATCCAACATTGTCCATTCATCCATCCATCCATCCATCCATCCTTCTGTCCATCTATCCATCCAACTCTCTATTCATCTTTCTATTCAGTCATCTAACATTCTGTCCATCTATCGAACCAACCATCTGTCCATTTCTCTATCTACCTCTTTCTCTTCATCCATCTAACATTGTCTTTCCATCCATTCATCTGTCTAACATTGTCCATCAATCCATTCATCCATCCATCCACCCATCCAACATTATGTCCATCCATTCATCTATATATCTATCTATCTATCTATCTATCTATCTATCTATCTATCTATCTATCTATCTATCTATCTATCTATCTATCTATCTATCTATCTATCTATCTATCTATCTATCCATCCATCATTGTCCATCCATCTAACATTTTGTCCATCCATCCATCTCTCTTACTATCTTTCTTTTCATCCATCTAACATTGTCTATCCATCCATCCATCTAACATTGTCCGTTACATCTATCCATCTATCCATTCATCCCTATCTATCTTTCTATTCATCCATCTAACATTGTCCATCTATCTATCCAGCCATCCATCCATATCTCTATCGGTCTTTCTACTCACTCACCTAACATTTAGTCTATCCATCCATCCATCCAGTCTAATATTCTGTTCATCCATCCATCCACCCATCCAACATTGTCCATCCATCCATCCACCCATCCAACTTTCTGCCCATCCATTCATCAATCTAACATTCTGTCTCTCAATTCATTCATCTAACATTCTGTTCATTCATCCATCCATCCAACATTGTCCACCTGTTCGTCTATACATCCATCCAAAATTATGTCCCTCTATACATCCCTCTATACATCCCTCTATACATCCATCCATCCATCCAACTTCTTCATCATTATCTATCTAACATACTGTCCATTTAACCATCCAACAATCTGTCCATCCACCCATCAATGCATCCATCCATCCAACATTCTGTCCATTCATCCATCCATCTAACATTGTCAATCCACTCTAGATTCTGTCCATCTATCCATCTAACACATATCCATCTTCCAAGTGCTCTTTAAAAGGAGAATATTTAAAAACATTTTTTAACAATAGTTTGCATTTATTTAAGCCAAACAATATATATATATATATATATATATATATATATATATATATATATATATATATATATATATATATATATATATATATATATATATATATATATATATATATATATATTTAATTTGCAAAATTAATTTCTCATAAACACCATATCAACAGCCCAGCGACCACCTAGAGCAGGGGTGGCCAACCCTGTTCCTGGAGAGCCACCTTCCTGCAGATTTCAGTTGCAACCCATATCAAACACACCTGGCCTGTAATTATCACGTGGTGTTCAGGTCCTAATTAGTTGGTTCAGGTGTGTTTGATATGGGTAGCAACTGAAATCTGCAGGAAGGTGGCTCTCCAGGAACAGGGTTGGTCACCCCTGAACTAGAACAAGGTAATTACCAGCTTTTTTTTTTTAAAAAAGTAATAATCTAGTTTCCTATACAACAGTTTGTCCTCATTAATAATTCAGCTCACATATTGAAATTCCGCAGGCTTTGATGAACTATTTAATTCCATCAATTGATTATTAAATAACAGCAGGCGCCAGACACCCTCTAGTTTTATTAGCTCCTTCTCACCTACTTCCATCTCCACCATAATTCATGTAGGTAGGTGTTAATTTGGGTCTTATGTAAAGTGTTGCGCTGAGACTCAGGAGGTTTTGTGTTATTTTGAGGCATTAACCCAAAGCTTTAGCAATATTATGCAGCAGTACAATGAATATTAGAATTTCATGAGTATTACAATAATCACTGGTACAAGACATACTAAAATATTAACAAATTGGACTGCATTATTAAGAACACAGACTTGTACTGTGGAACATTAGCATTGCTCATTGTGAAAGTTAAAATGATTATGACGGTTTCCTTCATTCACAAAACGGCCATTTAAAAGTTCAAAAGTGCTCAACGAATAATTTGGACACCCAATTTCAAATCAGCACGCTTACAAATTGATTATTTTAACATCAAGAGAAACCCCCTCATTTAAAACCACGGTACTTAATGAACACCGTCTTATTAGCCCGCTGGGTGTCTTCTGCCTTACTCTGAAAGAGCGCTCATTATTGACTCATTAATGAAAATCTTAATTAAGTACATCATTTACGGTGCTGCCATTCAAATCTGCGCTTGTCTGTTATGAGAATGTCTAAATCTTTGCTTAACTTCTATTTAAATGAAGGCATGGCATGATGAACATTTATACATCTCAATGAAGTGGTAATTGGCTGTTTGTGTCTCAGAAAATGTACCCACTGCAACTAATCACAGACGCACATAAGAATTGCTCTGCGTAGCGAATTTGTACTCTATTGTCTTTTTCAGCAAACTGCTAAACAGAGATGTTGACATTTTGAATTGCATTTATTCATTCATTTCTCTTGTACCAACTCATTTCTACCACTCCTTGCCATTTTCACTGTTTTGAGCATTATCCCCACTGATACATTATAAAATAATTTTAATATATCTATTTAATATATTAAATACATTCTATCTATATCTCCCTCTATCTATCTCTCCCTCTATCTATCTCTCCCTCTATCTATCTCTCCCTCTATCTATCTATCTATCTATCTATCTATCTATCTGCGGGGCACAAAGTAACACTTTTTGGTTTTGGGGTAATGAGGTTAGGCAAACCATATTTTTTTACTTGCAACACGCAAGCCTCTCCTACAAATGAGAACTGGAATTATGATCTCCGGACCTATGGTTTCTGTGCAGTATTGCCAAAAGTGCCAGGAGTAAAAATGTTACAATTTAGCCCACCCACGGGGCAAGTTGTAACAGACAGGGGGCTAGTTGTAACACATGCATTTAAAGGCATATTTCACACAATTAATTTAAATTCGGTTTACTTTAAATAGTAGCTATATTTCCTCAGTAGTTGGCTCATTTCTTTTTTTATTCTACATAGCACAGTAAGTGTATGTATTTATGTGTTTATTGGATAAACACATTTGAATCTATTTGCATTATTATTCATTTATCCATTATTATACAATGCATTTATTTGCATTATTAGCGATAAAATATTTTTTTCTATTAAAACAATATTTTTTATAAAAAAAAAAAAAAACCTTTTTATTTAAGAAGTTCTCAACATTACACTCAAAATTCAAAAAAATTATTTTGTTGGTTCAATTGGTGTCCAACAGTGTGTTGTAACACCCTGTTACCACTAACCCTGCTGTGTCATGTTTTCCTCAAAACTGGCTAGCAGTCAGTGTGTGTTTTACATCTTTCAAAATGGTTTAATCTTTTGGCCTAGAAGACGGTGATCACAACAATATAGGCTTTTACTAACATACTTTCAGAGATTTTTTTGAACCTTGGAAGCATGCCATGGTTAACCCTAAGCAAATACCTTAAAACTCAGTGTTACATTTAACCCCGCACTCATATCCATCCATCCATCCATCCATCTCCATCCATCCATCCACTTCTCTACATATATTAAGCTAAACATCCATCTGTCTATGCTTCTTTCACAATCCATCCATCTGTCTATATCTCTTTCACAATCCATCCATCCATCCATCCATCCATCCACTTCTTTACATCTATTAAGCCAACCATCCACCTTTTACAATTTATCCATCCATCCATCTATTCATCCCGCTCTCTATTTCCCTATCAATGTACTATTTATAAATCTTTCCATCCATCAATTTCTCTACATCTGTTAAGCTAAACATCCACCTGTCAATCCATCCATCCATCTATCTATCTATCTATCTATCTATCTATCTATCTATCTATCTATCTATCTATCTATCTATCTATCTATCTATCTATCTATCTATCTATCTATCTATCTATCATTGTCCATCCATCCACCCATCCATCCATCCATCCATCCCTCTTACTATCTTTCTATTCATCCATCTAACATTGTCTATCCATCCATCCATCTAACATTGTCCGTTACATCTATCCATCTATCCATCCATCCCTATCTATCTTTCTATTCATCCATCTAACATTGTCCATCTATCTATCCAGCCATCCATCCATATCTCTATCAGTCTTTCTATTCACTCACCTAACATTTAGTCTATCCATCCATCCATCCAGTCTAATATTATGTTCAACCATCTATCTATCTATCTATCTATCTATCTATCTATCTATCTATCTATCTATCTATCTATCTATCTATCTATCTATCTATCTATCTATCTATCTATCTATCTATCTATCTATCTATCTATCTATCTATCTATCTATCTATCTATCCCTCCCTCTATTCACTTCTTTACATCTATTAAGCTAACCATGTACCCGTCTATCCATCTTTCACAATTCATCCATATAGTTATCCATCTATCCCTCTATCGCTACCCATCAAACCATCTCTCTATCAACCATCTATCCGTCTGTCTGTCTGTTCTCTACTTCTCTTATCTATTAAACCAACCATCCATCTGTTTATCCCTCTTTCACAATTCATTCATCCATCCATCCATCCATCCATCTATCTATCATCCATCTACTCGCTTATATATCTATTAAGCTATCCACCTGTTTATACGTCTTTCCATCCATCCATCCATCTATCTCATAATTCACTATCAATAGTTCTAAGCATTTTCCCAGGAATTTGCCATGATGTTGCTAGGGTGCTGAAGCAGGTTGCCAAGTCATCAATAATCTGTTCTGAGTCAGTAACGAACGACACATCTCTCCCCAACAAACCACACAACTGAAGATGTCATTCAATCCTAGAGCACAAGGGTGCAGGACGAGCTACACCATAAAGTTTAATAGACTAAGGGGTTTGATTCAAACTTCTCTAGACAGAACAGGTGTTTTCAGTTATGATGTTATGACGGTTAGGAAATCCAAGTGATCACTAATTAAACACAGAGAGCGAGAGAGATGGGAAGAAATAAGGCATGCACATATGCTCACACTAACAAACAGCATGCTGGAAGCTCACCTTTGCCATCTTCTGGATAATAAAAATATATGTGCAAACATAATATTCAATATCATTTCCAATCTGGCATAACAGACTTTTTATTATGTTTAAAATGACACAATTTTAATTAAATCTGTAAATGGATGGGTTGTCAGTAAGTTTATTTCACAGTTTACCTGGCATCCCTCCAGAAATCCAATATCTCTCAACAGTCAACTGGTGGCTTGATGTCTTTGCACTCTGGATAAAATATTTTAAAGTATATTTTTTCAAGAGTAGAGACGAGTATCTCTAATGTCATATGGGAAATATTTAGGATTTATAGAAGTTAAACTCTACCATCCCATTTTGTTTTGTTTTCTTAAACTTTTCCAAGCCATGCCAGGTTGTGTTATAATAACAATAATCAACATGGGTGGTGTATTTTTCTGCACAAATAAGATCATAAAGTAGAACAGTATTATGAAATGTATTGATATTAGGTAGCATTAAAAAAATAATTAAATAGCTCCATATGTACAATGCAGAAAAAAGTAATTCAATTAATAGAACATGTCGGGTATTTAGAGCATACAAATCCTTTATTTTTTAAATTAAAGATACTTAAGTTCAATGATTTGGTTAAGTTTAAAACAGCACAATTTATGTTTAAAGCTAGGAATAAACTACTTCCGAAATGTTTACAAAAGTTTTTTGAAGAACGACTAGGGGGATATAATCTGAGAGAGGGATTAAATTTTAGGAGGTTGCAAACAAGAACAACTATAAAAAGTTTGTGTATGTCTGTCTGAGGTGTAAAATTATGGAACAGTCTATATCAGTTAAATTTAACTGTATAAATATATATATTAATAAAGGAATATAATGATGAAGGTGACTGAAAAGGGATAAAAAGATATGATGAAAATTTTATTAATGGCTATTTGCAGTACTATGTTGTTGTTGTTGTTTCTTTTTCTGTATTTGCAGTACTATGTATTTTATTTTTATTTTCCTTGGATCTATATGTTACAAAATGAAAAGGTACAAATGGAATCAAACATAATATTTATCAAAGATGCCAAAAGGATCAAATAGGTTTCATGTAAAAAGAAGAGATAAGTAAAAGAATAAATTAGTTTAAGTAATAAATGAATGATGGATGTGGTAATGGGGTGGGAGAATAATAAGCTTGTGCTTCATCCCGCTCCATTTTCGACCATGTTGACATGTATTTCTTTTGTTAATGATATTTTATGTATGATAGTTTAATAAATCAAATCAATAGTGATTTTCTTGCATTTTTACAGTAACCTACTGGAAGTTACAGTAAAAAAAAAAAATCCAAGTCCCTTTAAGCCAATTCATTTCACTCGGTGGCCATCTTTGAAATCCCTCTCGGCCAGTATACTCGAGCATTCCGTCTGGATGGGGAAACATAAAATTCTTCAAAACTGCTAGCCAAGCTTATGATTACATATTTGGAATCAACAAAACAATTAAACAACAACGGTCTCATAAGTTTCGTCTGAATCAAACAAAAATCAGCATATTTTCAGGTTGCCCAAGATAATGCACACTCAAAAGCAATGAGATCTCAACACCGACCTCATTTACGGCAACATTACACATTATCATCCTCTGGATAATGATCGTCTGGTCACACTGGTTTTCTGAAGTAACCCACAACTTGGTTTTGATAGTGAATCTCCACCTGAAAGGACAGAGACTCTTTGTTTACAAATTTGTGGGCGTTTGTGTTGCTGCTGTCACATAATGGGAGTTTAACAGAACGGACCGTACCACACTTTAAAAAAATGTTTTTTAAAATTTTTTTTTAATTTTTTAAGTGCACTTGGTTAATTTAAAAGAACAGATTTCAAGCTTTATGTGGATATATTTCTTATGTGTGTGAAGCAAGTATTCGCTGAGATTCCGGTGTGTTTGTGGACCACGAAACTGTCATAAGAGCACACGTCTGGTCCGAGCTTCTCCGTCAGTCTAAAGCAGGGGTCACCATTTTCTGTCCCGGAGGGCCGGTGTCCCTGCAGGGTTTAGCTCCAACTTGCCTAAACACATCTGCCTGGATGTTTCAAGTATACCTACTAAGACCTTTATTAGCTTGTTCAGGTGTGTTTGATTAGAGTCGAAGCTAAAATCTGCAAGACCACGGCCCTCCAGGAACAAGTTTGGTGACCCCTGATCTATAGCGATCGATGATTGGCTCCTGTACTAGTAGGCGGGGCTTCATTTACCTTATTGAGCGTTACACTTTTCCCCATTCAAGACATGTCTTGTGTATTCTAGTTTCTTTGATTACAGTACAGTTACTGTAAATCACTATACAGAATGTATGAAATGAAATACATGAAATGTATTTTTGTGTTTAATTTATTCTCTCTATTTACAGTATTGCTCAAAATTTTTCAATTATTACTTAATAGGAGCAATTATATAATAGGAGCATGCAATTATACTACATAGGGTTATATTGATTATAAGCCTCAGAGCTGAAAACAAGTCAGTCTTTTGATGATGAGTTTTTCCTCCCAGAAGCCCACTGCTGCGCTCTATTGTTGTGATCTCATGTGACTGACAGGTTGGTGGTAAATGCATCATTTTCATTTCATGGAGACTTTAAAATGATATTATAAAGGTAACATCAAACAAGCATCTAGTATAGATAGCGCGTTGAAATGAATACAGAAAAGTGTCTATGCTGCAGGCTTGGGATTTACAGTTTCTATAAAGCAGAGGTTTTCTGTGGCCTGTGTACAGTCTCCTGTCTTATCTCCAGCTCTCAAACTGCTCTCTCAGGACTCTGATGACAGTAAAGCAGCTCTCCTGCGCGAACTGAAGTGCTTTAATGCCTGCAATGGCATTTTAGAACCATTTCAGAGAGAGCGTGAATTTGCCTCCACGCGGGTTGAGACGTGGCGATGGCAGATTTGGCCATATCTAAAGCTGACATTAATGCGGAATGGCGCACTTTATTTTGATGTTTGTTTCAGACGTATAAAGGTCTAAGGTAAATGCTTTCAGATGTGTTTATTGATTTTTTTTCCCCCGCTCTGAGAACATTTAAGGAATTCATATCCACACAGTTATGTCATTTAGTCTCCAGGAAGCTTCGTAAATGAGCTGAGAACATAATAAGCAGGTGAAATTTCATTTCGGAAAATAACATTGTTTATCCCCCAGCGATTTTAGTATGTGCCGTTGGAGGAAATAAAAAAAAAATAAACAAACTAAAAAAAAGCCATTATGGTTGAAGTACACAGGAATTAAGAAAAGCAGCTTTGAATTAAATACACAAAATTATGCATGACAGTCATTTTTGAAATGACATGTACAGTTAAGGGCAAAATTATTAACGCTTTTGTGCACTACTTATACTTTTTCAAATATTTCTTAAGTGCTATTTAATGGATTTTTTACTGATTTTTTTTTCTTCTAGAGAAAGTTTTATTTGTTTTGTTTTTTTGGCTAGAATAAAAGCAGTTTTATTTATTTATTTAAAACATTAAAGTCAATATTAAATGCCCCCTTAAAGGTGCAGTAGGTGATAGTTGAAACAACAAACATTTTTCTAAAAACATTCTGGTTGAAAGTCTCTTCGCATTCCAATAGTAATGATTAAAGTAAATGATCTAAATGGATTTATATGCATTTTTTATATTCTGGGTAAAGTGTAAGACTAAAAAATGTTCATCACATTAAATATCATCAGGCCGACATTACCCATAATTCTGCTAAGTAGCCCAAACTATCTGTCAACAGATGTAGATTTGTACATCTGCTCAACCATTCACATGGACCGTTGGATCTGCCGTTTGCACGCCCGGGATCATGCTTGCCGCATTCATGACGTACACACAAGAGAGAGAGAGAGAGAGAGAGAGAGAGAGAGAGAGAGAGAGAGAGAGAGAGAGAGAGAGAGAGAATGACAGGTGGAAATAAATGATTAATCAAAACAATTGAGCCCATCCATCGAATAGGCTCTATAACCCCCACTCCCCTTATAGCTGGTGAGCGCACTGGCACCGTTGACCTGTGGCTGCCGTCGCATCGTCTAAGTGGATGCTACACACTGGTGGTGGTGTGGAGAGACCCCCATCATAATTGTGAAGCACTTTGGGTGTAGGGTCATACATGATAAATGCGCTATATAAATACACACATTACATTACAAAACTTTTTCAAATCCTAAATCAATATTGGAGCTACTTTTGAGGAAGGATGACACCATGTCTGAAGTATTTCTTTTAGACGGGTAATGTGTTTTAAAACGGTTTTAGTCACGCAAAGCTGATGTAGATTGTGTTGTTTTACAAATGGGTTATATGCACAGAAGTGTTGTTCAGCCACTGAAATCTCCCGGCGAAAGATAGATGTGACTATTTTCAATTTCAATTTCATAAGGGACCTTTTACAGCATCGATAATGTAGATTTTTATTTAGTTAAACAACAAAACATGAGTAAACAGCGCTTTTCCTCCTAGTCTGCTTTACTTTGGTGAAGTTGCTTTTATATTGATTATACACGGATTCATTTTTTAACAATGACAACCTGTGATGTGCTCCCTATATTGTTCACTATGCTACATTGAATATTCGGTCTGAAATAGCATGTAAGCATGGTTTAGTAATAAGCGTAATTCCTGCACACCGCCAGCCAACCACTAAGCAAACAGTAGTCACTTTAGAACAAAACGTATGAGGAAGTGAGACCAGAGAACCTTGCATGCATGAAATATTGCAGATTATGACAAGCTTTGTTTGCTACACACCTGAAAATGTGCTAGATATATTACAGTTTTTTTTATTGGGAATTGTAGTATTATACAGAACTGTAAAGTTTTCTAACTGGCGAATGACATGATCTAGTGGGTTGGCTACTGTCATCATTAAGCCCTGGTCACACTGCACTTTTCTCCCCGTAGACTTTAATTCATATGTCCAGGAATGAGTCAGACTGGAAACACAAGTTCATGCGTCAAGTTTTCGCAGTTCACTGCGGTGCAATGTTCAAGCTTGGTGAACTCTGACCTGCGAAATGGCATCACTTGATGGCGTGAGACCAATCGAGGATCAGGAATTTAAAATATGGAGCAATTGTTTGCTTTTTTAAATGTTTAATAATCTTGTTTAATCCCACCCCCATTCACAGCCCCATACGACAGAATTTAGTGTGACTGCAGGTGCGTGTTCATGAATTCAGGAGACATGGCTTTGGATGGAAAGGGGGAATATTGCTTTCAAAGATATTATGCATTAGCATTTTGGCAGATCCCCTACAATTCCTTTAAGCAATTTTTTTGCGATAGTCTACAGAACAAACCATGTTATACAATGTCTTGCCTAATTACCCTAACTTGCCCAATTTATCCTTTAAATGTCACTTAATGCTGAACACTAGTAACTTAATAAAATATACAGTAAACATCACACTGCAAAAAACAAAAAAGATTTTTTAGTCCAAATATCTAAAAACTTTTAAATCAAGAAGAATTTTTCTAGACAAGCAAAACATAGTCTTGCGTTAAGAAATAATTTGCCAAAATTAAGTGAGTTTTTCCTTAAAACAAGCAAAATAATCTGCCAATGGGGTAAACAAAATAATCTTATGTCAAAAGGAAAAACAAGATTATTTTACTTTCCCCATTGGCAGATTATTTTGCTTGTTTCAAGGAAAAAAAAAAATCACTTAATATTGGCAAATTATTTCTGAAACGATATGTTTTGCTTGCCTAGAAAATGCTTCTTGATAAGAAATTTTAGATATTTGGACAAGAAGCAAGACAAAAAAATCTAAATAAGAAAAGCATTTTTTGCAGTGCATGTTTCGTCATCATGGCAAAGATAAAATAAATCAGTTATTAGAAATGAGCTATTAAAACAATCATGTTTAGAAATGTGTTGGAAAAATCTCCATTAAACAGAAATTTGAGAGAAAAAATTAAAAAAAAAAAATAAATTATATATATATATATATATATATATATATATATATATATATATATATATATATATATATATATAAAGTGTAAAATATAAAATTAATAATAATTCTGACTTCAATGAAACCATATTACCTATGAAAGGAAGGGAAATCGTTTGTTGAAATCATAGCTCATATCGTCACCTAATAAAGACATTGAAAATTGGCTTGTAACTAGAAGAGAACATCCGGTGACAAAATTTAACTAATCTTGTTGAACCTGTACAATGAATTCTGAAATGACGTTCAGCCCAAAGGCTATTTTTCTTGGGAAATTAAATTATTACTTGCTGGCCGACGTAGCCTGAAGCTCTGGCAGTTTAGATTGCTCTAGATCAGTGGCTCTCAACCTTTAGAACTCCAAGGTCTCCCTTTGTCAAAGTCAATTTTCCAAGGCCCACATTACAAAGTGTGATTTTCCTCTTGTGCTTCCGTTAAAATTATGATAAAATGTGCTTGTTTTCAAAGTGATTTAATCAGGAGGTTGTGAATATATTTAATTAATCAGTTCCATTGCAAGTAAAGAAAACAATACGGTGACACGGTGGCTCAGTAGTTAGCACCGTCACCTCACAGCAAGAAGGTCACTGGTTTGAGTCCCGACTGGGTCAGTTTCTGTGTGGAGTGTGCATGTTCTCCCATGTTGGTGTGAGTTTCTTTCAGGCGCTCCGGTTTCCACCACAGTCGAAAGACATGCGCTATAGGTAAATGAAATAAACTAAATTGGTAGTGTATGGGTGTGAATGAGTGTGTATGAATGTTTCCCAGTACTGGGCTGCTGCTGGAAGGGCATTCACTATGTAAAACATATGCTGGATAGGTTAGCGGTTCATTACGCTGTGGCGACCCTTGATGAATAAAGGGACTAAGGCGAAGGAAAATGAACTGATTAGGATTATGAATTTCTTACAGTAGAGTAAATATTATTATTATTATTATTAATTTTTTAAGAGGTAACGTGTCTCTTATGGTCACTCATATACCCGTTTATGGTCAAAATAATGTAACTACTCTAGTTTCAATGTCATATGATCTTTCAAAAATCACTGTAACATGTTGACCTGGTGCCATGTAAATATTTCTTATACTTTTAAATGTTGAAAACAGCACTTAAGCATGACATTAACACATTTTATAATTTTAATAATAATACAGGGCCTAAAACTAACAATATGCAACATCTTTCAATAATATCAATAATATTTTATGATTAATGATTATATGATTTTAATCATTATTATTAATCTATTTATCAATAACTATCACATTCTGCTAAGGACTGAATTTTTTTTAGAGTAACTATTTCTAACAGCAATATTTATCGCAAACAAATTATTAACATTAAATGTAACTATTTATAGTAGAACAAGTTTTAAAGATTATTTAATACATTTTTACTAAATATAAATCACAAACATATCACTTAACAGTAGAATATATCAAGACAATTTATTTACAATTTTAGCAGTTCTAATAATGAATATACATGCAATTATTGATATTATAGTTAATTATAAACCATCACATCATCAATAAGGAAATGTTAATAATATTGAGAAAAAAAATTTACTAATAAGAATGTTAATAAAAATACAAATAGAACGATAGATATTAAATTATTAATATCACCATAAGTTGTCGTTAAAATACAAATAAATATAACTAAACACTATTATAAGCTGTAAGACATTTTACACCACTTTTTAAAGCTTACTGAGGCCACCTAGTGGTTAAACAGGCAGTTACAGATGTTGAATAACTTGATGGGGATAAAAATATTCAATAAAAAGAAAAGAAAAAGTAGGACAAACATACAAAGGGGACCCGAGTGTCAACCTGAAATCCTCTACACTCAACTCTAGACAAAACAAATACACCCATTGACACCACAATTAGATTAAGAACAATAAGAGAAAAACAACAAACATTTCCATCACACAATTATGAACAGTGGTTGCCATGGAGTTGGAAGCTGTGGAATTCTGTATTCTAGAGCCATCTAGTGGCAGAATATGAGTGCAACCGTTTACAGCATTTCACCAAAATAAAAATAACTTATTTATCGACCATTTAAATGTGGTGATGCCATTGGCCCATGAACATTTCCTGCTTGTTGTCAGACTATTTTAATAAATCAAATCAAATCACTTTTATTGTCACATCAGCAGCAGCACATGTGCTATGATGAGTGAAAAGCTTAGATAACTCTAACAAGAGGAAATTCAATCATATATCAAAGTCAAATCAGCTGCCATAACTTTATTTATCAATATGTGGACCTTTTAGAATTCTCGAGAGCTATGTAAATTAAAAATGTAAAACAGGAAATATTTTTAGGACTATTGTTATTGTTTACATCCCACAAAATGGTATGTATTTGGAATAATCTTATTTCACAATATTGACCAACCCACAAAGCTACCTGAAAACCAATGGGTAAGTGTACTAAAAGTTTTAAAGGCAAAGTGTGGTCATACCAAATGTTGATTTATTGCAGTTAATATCAGTTAACTGATAAATAAAAGGTATATATGCATAATTTTTGAAAGCATTTTGCCTCATTTTACAGGATTTTTACACAAGTGCAGGTAGTTTTTTTTTTTTTTAACATCTCTGAGATGTTGCCAAAGTTCTTCTGGATTTAGTTGTCTCAGTTTATTCTGTTTCTTCTCTGTATTCTGTGTGGAGCACTGGCTGTTGTCAGACAATAACATCACTGTTGAATCACAATTAATGACATGGGAAAGTAATGTCTGGAAAGAGCAACATATTGGCTTATTGGTTAGCACTGTCACCTCTCAGCAAGAAGGTTGTTGGTTCAAGTCCCAGCTGGGACAGTTGGCACTTCTGTGTGGAGTTTGCATGTTCTCCCCGTGTTGGCGTGGGTTTCCTCTGGGTGCTCCGGTTTTCCCCATAGTCACAGACATATGCTATAGGCGAATTAAATAAACGTAATTGGCCATAATGTATGCGTGTAAGAGAGAGTGTATGGGTGTTTCCCAATACTGGGTTGCTGCCAAAAATGCATCATATGCTGGATAAGTTGGCGGTTCATTCCACTATGGTGACCCTGATGAAGAAAATAAATGAAGGATGTTTGGAAATGTAAATTGGTACTTCAGTCAAATAAATAAAACAAATTTTTTATTTTCAGGTCAAATAAAATATATCAAAGATATTATGGTATCTATAAAACTGCCCATGAAACCAGAAATGTTTATTTTGGAAATCACTTGTGAAAATATTGATTGCCACAGGAGCACTCGTAAACTTATCGATGCAAGTATACTCCAAGCAGAGCACCTAATAGCTTTGTACTAAAGGAAAATGGAAAGGCCATTTATTGTACAGTGGATCATAATACATCCTTCTGTTTAACAATAGAAAAGATTTCATACATGTTAAAAGGCAAACTCACAGTTTTTTTGAGAAAACATGAACACCCGTTTTATTTCTTATTTCAAATTCATTCATTTTCTTTTCAGCTTCGTCCCTTTATTAATCTGGGGTCACCACAGCAGAATGAACCGCCAACTTGTCCTGCATATGTTTTATGCAGCAGATGCCCTTTCAGCTATAACCCATCTCTGGGAAACATCTATACACACTTATTCACTACGGACAAGTAAGCCTACCCAATTCACCTATACCACATGTCTTTGGACTGTAGGGGAAACTGGAGCACCCAGAGGAAACCCATGCAACGCAGGAAGAACATGCAAACTCCTTACAGAAATGCCAACTGACCCAGCCGATGCCTAAATCAGCGACCTTCTTGCTGTGAGGCGACAGCACTACCTATTTTGCCACTGCATTGCTCAAATTTCAGCAATTTATTAAATGAAACAGGAAACGACAAAATAAACTGATCTACATAGTCTCCCTTTTTCCAAAAACGTATTTAAACAAGCCGTTGTCATATTGATGATCTACTGATGACCAACAATTTCTACCTATTTTTTCTAGAATAATTTGTTACGAATTTAAACAACCTGTGCCCTCCCTTCTTTTGACCCTCTTTTTTAAGTTTTGTATGTTTTTTATTATTATTGCTGTTGTTTTTGTCCTATAAATTTAAAACAAAGATGTAAATATGATAGCGATGTTATATTGTCATTTTTTATTACATCTCAATAAAAATAATATATACATACATACATACATACATACATACATACATACATACATATATATATATATATATATATAAATATATACACACACACACACACACACACACACACACACACACACACACACACACATATATATATGCAACTACTTAATCCAATAAAAATTATGAAAACAACTATCTATTAAAAGTCTAAAAATATACACATATCCAACGTTTCATCAATATCATGATAACCAGAAAATAAAAACCAGAAGTGAAAGTGATATTTGCATGAGCAGGTGATTCTGTTTTTATCAGAGAAGAGAGCAGAAGCAGCAGCAGATGTTCACTGGCCCAAAGGGAGAGCAATTTTTACTTTCATAAATAAATGATGCATGTGACTCCTACATACCGGCCAGCGGGACTCAGATACGGCTTCATTTCCCCAGAGAGAGCAGGACCAATGGGAAGCATCAGGACTTCTTGGCTTTGTGGGATTTTGTCATGGTTTACTCTGCGGACATTCAATTCTCCTGCATTATTTGAAGAGCTTCTGGCTGGTTTTGCGGATGAACAGATTATTCAGCTCACTTTCTGCAGCCCTCGGTCACTGCTGGCATGTTCTCTACACAGGCATTGAGCAGAAAAATGCAGGTTATGGAGCTGCCCAAAAATATCAACAGAAAAATTACAGAAAAACTAGAGTAAAGAACAGAATGTAGTTCCAGTCATCAGTCTACTAGCACAAAGGTTAAAATTATTAAACTGGAAACAGAACATTGCTCCTACATATATACATCTAATGAGGGATGTAATCAGACATATGAAACTGGAGAAAATCAATCAGATTCTCCTTTAAAAAGAAAGAAAAATTCTATAAAATCTGGCAACCTTTTCATAGATTATCTTTAAAACATAAATGCTACAGGTAATAGTTAAATTAAAGAGGATTAGGCTAATTAAGATTAAAACTGAATGTCAGTATTTATCTGTATTTCATTTTCTTAGTATTATTTTATTAATTACTTAGTTATCTTTAATTATTTTACTTTATGTATTGTTTGTATATTGTATCTTTTCTATTGTTAATTGTTATGTAAATGTTATATTAAAATAAAATTAAGTGCATTTAGAATCAGGATTATCTGTCAAGGTTTATAATGAATGTGTGTAAAATAAGTTTCATGTATCATATAAAGTATTATTTTACTCTCAGAAAATGCAATTGCTGTTGTGTAGTTTTTATTAATAGTTTGTTCATGTATTTATTTACTGTTTACGTTTTGTAATAAAAAATAAAAATCAGTCAGAGTTTTAAAGCAGACTAAATGAAATGAAAATATGTCTCTGGCAACTAGCTAAAATATTTATTTGGTTTTGTATGCTTTATTAATGAGCTGTTCCTCCTGATAAAACATTTTTACTCTAAATTTAAAACCTCTATTTTATTAAACACTCAAATTGTTATTTTATTTAGAGCAACTTTAAATATACATCAACAAGATTATTCTTTCAAAACAGATAAAACGTTTTACTTAAATTATATATTAATACTAAACAGCAGCACTGATAATTAATAAAACTACTTTTATTTATGAAAATTAAAATAAACGTTATTGAGGAGTTTCTACTGATACAATATTTTACTCTAAAACATCTTATTTATTAAACACTCACATTTTTAGTTTTTTATATGTATATATATATATATATATATATATATATATATATATATATATATATATATATATATATATATTTTTTTTTTTTTTTTTTTTTTTATACCCCTTATTTTAATTATTATACCCCTGAATTATTAGCCCAATGTTTTTCCACAATTTCTATCAAACGAAGAGAAGATTTATTTCAACACATTTCTAAACATGATCGTTTTTATCTTAAATAACCAATTTATTTTATCTTTGCCATGATGACAGTAAATAATATTTTACTAGATATTTTTAAGAAATTTCTGTACAGCTTAAAGTGACATTTAAAGGCTTAACTAGGCTAATTATTAGGTTAATTAGGCAAGTTTGGATAATTAGGCAAGTTTTTGTATAACGATTCAGTAGACTATCCGGGGGGGAAATTAATATAAAGGGGCTAATGATATTGACCTTAAAATGTTTTTTTTTTATTATTATTAAAAACTGCTTTTATTCTAGTCGAAACAAAACAAAGAATACTTTCTCCAGAAGAAAAAAAATATTATCAGACATGCAGTGAAAATGACCTTGCTCTGACAAACATCATTAGAAAAATATTTTAAAAGAAAATAAATTCAAAGCGGGGGGCGAATAATTCTGACTTCAACTGTATATATAAAAATTACAATACTTTCAAAAGAAATTACAAGTTATACATATGTATTACACAAAACAAAATATACAATAACACTTAAAAGCAGCATTAACAATAAATAAAACTATTTTTATTTATGACATTATTTCTTTTTTTATATTATTTTTTAAAACTTCCTGATCAAATATTTTACTCAAAAACATCTTATTTATTAAACACTCACATTTTAATTTATTTATAGCAAATTCTAATATACATTTAAAAAGATGGCACTTTCAAAAGAAATAAAAAAAAGTTTAACATAAAATACTTAACCGGAGCATAAAACTACTTTTATTCATGATTATTGAAATAACGTTGTATCCTAGTTACCGAATCTTTATACTGAACTTGATTAATAAATTACATTTTCTTTCTTTTAATAAATATATATATTTTTTAATCAATTAATTTAAAATTGTGTGTATACTGCATACTATGACAAAAAACAAGTTGTATAATAACAGAAAATTGTTAGCCATGTAGAAAAACACAATAATGAATGCTTACATCATACAACTTTATTCATTGATTTATTTTGTATAGCAATAACGAAATACAATTTATATTTACATTTTTTTTTCATATTTCGTTCATTTTCATAGATCCAATTCAATCATATTGCACTTTAGTAGCAAATCTTCCCTTCTCCTACATTATTCTTTATATTAAGACATAATGCTGGGGTAATGTTATACAAATTTTAAAATATAGATTTACGCTATATAAAGCGTTTGAGAAGTCATACATTTTATTTGCCAATTTCTATCTTTCCGGTCTTTTTTCTTCATAGGAACAGTGCATTTGCATTGAAACTGTAGTGTTGACTATAAAACACTGTGACCACTTTAACCTCATGACATGCTCAAAATAAAACCAAGACAACAAAATGGCATTTTTCACCTTCCTCACTATCTTTCTTTGGTCGCTGACTCGTTCAGCTCAAGGTAACTTCTCATCTCTTAGCAGAATTACTTTTAATGTTCAGTACTTTTTAATAATATATCTTAATAAATAATTTCTTTAACAGACTCCAGTCTTCCTCAAGCAAAAGTGACTCAAAGCCCTTCAGAGAAGACTATTGAAGCAGGGCAATCAGTTACATTAACATGTAGCTCTAATCTTGTTGTTGGTAAATGGTGCAATGATACATACTGTCTTAGCTGGTACCTCATAAAAGCTGGAGAAGCTCCCAAACTCCTCATCTATCAAGGAAATCTCCGGCATTCCTCTGCTCCATCCCGGTTTAGTGGAAATGGGTCCGTTAGAAGTTTCCAGCTGACCATAAGTGGAGCACGAGGTGAAGATTCAGGGCTTTATTTTTGCTTCGGTGACTATGGTGGCTTTAGATTCACACAGTGAAATAGAGCCGTACAAAAACCAGCTGTGACAGAAAGTGAACCAGGTCAATAACAACACACTACTACACACATCAGTGGAGATTAAGAGAAGCAAAACAATAACAGAAAGCTGGACTAAGTTTTCTTTCAAACAACATAAAACAATGCCTAGAACATATTTGAATCATAATTTATAGTGTCTTAGTGTATACAAATATAATACACTTAAACATGCCTTAAAGGGACTTTGGTGTTTACTAGTGATTTTAACCATACTGTAAACTTCACATATTATTTACAACTCTTTATTGAATGTTATAATTAAACCCCATGATGAACAGTAATAAATAGTGTAGATTCTACTACCATTAAAATGTGGTTTATTGTAGTATTAAATATAACTGTCAGGATAGTTTGTTTATATTAGCCTAACAGTTACTGGTTGTTTTAGTACCACAGCTAATTAACGTTACCACAACAGATTACTTCAAAATACTTTACTTTTTGTGGTTCAAACACACTGTAGTATTTACAATAAATCACTATAGTATTTTTTCACAAGGGTTGAAAGCTGTTTGGGAGGATAACAATGCATTACAAAGCAAAAAAACACGAAGTGTGCTGGAATACTGAACAAATTGATATATCAATGATTTAAATACAGGCGAGTCTATTAATTATCTACCTCCAGCCGTTACTTACCTCATGTAGTTGACATTGCCGATTCAGTTTATTGTCATTTTCCCGCTGTGCACAATGTTTTTTACTCTTCAACATTGTCGTGTTAGTTTGTCGCCATCGAATATTTGAAACATAACGTGCGTTTTTTCACTGCGGCGTCGTGACGCAAACCGTAGCCTCGCACTATGTCAGCTGTGTTTAAAAATTAGAGGTGTCCAAACTCGTTCCTGGATGGCCAATGTCCAGCAAAGTTTAGTTCGAACCCTAATCAGACACACCTGGGGCTGTTTCATAAAAGTCGTTTAGAATAGCGGGGATTAAAGTCAAAAGCCTGACTTCAATGAGCCGAACTAAATGTCCACTCCACTCTTAAATTGGTTCCATAACAGCAAGTTGAAGATCATTTGATCTGACTAGTCTGAGTTCAGTTTAATCTATCTAGATCAGGGGTTCCCAAACTTTTCAGCCCGCGACCCCAAAAATAATCATATCAGTGGCTCGCGACCCCCATTTTTCAAGGTGGTGTAAATATGTAAACGTTGCAGACACAACTATAGGCAAATACAGGGCCGGAGTGGGACACCTTTTCAGCTCTGGAATTTCAAGCCTCAGACCGGCCCACCTCAGTTCACGACTGACTGTATTAAAATAAGTAAATAAATAAATATTTCCAAATCAGTTTCTAATGACACTATCACTTCTTTTTTTTTTTTTTGAGAAAACAGCTGCTTTAGAACTTCAAATGTTCAACAATCATTATATGTCTTATCAATAAAAATGAAAACACTAAATCACTCTAACGAGAATCGAACCCAGGTCCGCAGCGTTTAAATCTAACGTACTATCCGCTCGACCACAACTACTGTTTTATGGATGATGACACAACTGAGTTTTATTATCCTTGAAATAGATCAAAAGAGAAGAGTTGCGGTATAATAATGAATAAAAAGGCTGTGGTCAAGTAAATAAATAAATTTAAAAAGTGTGATTGCTGAGAGCAACAGATTCTAGAGCTAGGGACACCGGCCCTCGCGGCCAAAAAACGGACCGGCCCACCGGGAATTCTCCCGGTCCTCCCGATTAGCCAATCCGGGCCTGGGCAAATATAAACATGAGCTTATTGACAACACAAAAATGCAACAGTCTATTAGCCATATAATGTTTTTTAAAGTCATTTATGGATTTAATTACATTTTGCTTTTAAAATTAAAGGCTGATGGCTAAATGTTTTTTTATGTTGTTGTTTCTTGAATGCAACTATTAACTATATTCTGTCGTTTATGAATAAAATATGGTAATTCTGATAGTTTAATAAAATTTATTTTAGTTTTGGATATCACCAAGCGACCCCTTGTCATTGTCCCGCGACCCCCCAGGGGGTCCCGACCCCCACTTTGAGAACCACTGATCTAGATAACTGCTCACGCACGTTACTGCACGTAGCCAGCCTGGTGAAAGGAGATCTTTTTTTCTCAAAAAGTGGACCTTTTTGCAGTTATACGCCTCAGTTTCTGTTTAAATACTGCATTTTAGTGAATATTTATTAATTAATTAATTTATTTATTTCTTTTTGCTGGATTAACTAGTCAGATCTCATCATAACTACACTTTTGATGTACTAAAAATATTTCCAAAAAATTGCAATAAACATTTAAAACAAGTCTAATTTTTAAAATACAAATTTATTACATCATATATCATTAGAAAAGAATAGCAATCTGTTGAAGTTTTAAAGTAAAAAATGTGTAGCCTACTATCAAACACACCTGAATCAGCTTCTCAGAACATTAATAGAGACTTGAAAACCTGAAATGAATGGGTCAGATAAGGGAGATGTTCAAAATATGTCCTGTTGGTGTGCCTCCAGGAACAGGGTTGGGAAACACTGCTGTAAAATATCATCAATAAGATGATTAAATCTGACAAAATGAGTTACAGAAATAACAGAGTCATTCATTTCATAGCCTTTATTGAGTTTTAAATGCTCATGCCAATCTGTGTTTCCCAGAGAAATGCACATTTTAATACATTACAGAATAAAAACATATCCAAAACCACATAGTTGGTTAGCTGTTTGACTAAGCAGGCTTACATGATTTTGAATAAAATGAGTGTGTTTGATACTATTCTCAATTAAACACTGGTAAATAGTAACATTAATATTAAGGCAATACATTCCTGTTAATGTTTCTTGCAAAACACTTAAACTGTATATTAAGACATTCTTGTGATAGCTGACATGGAGACTGCAGAGAAAATGACAATCATATTGATTATTAAACGGGCATAACAATATCAGTTAAAGCAATTTCTTTTGTAATATACATTTGGAAGAAAGCATTTTGGGAAAACTATATACTCTCCAAAAACTGTACAGCCTAGCTGACTCTTCAGTCCAATCCTGACATTCATTCATTCACAGCCCTGAAGAACAGCCCTTCCAGCCACAACCCATCCCTGGGAAACATTCACACACACTCATTCACACTCATACACTGGGGTCAATTTAGCCTACCCAATTCTCCTGTACAGCATGTCTTTGCAGGAAACCCACGTGAACGCAGGGAGGACATGCAAACTCCACACAGAAACGCCAACTGAGCCGAGGCTCGAACCAGCGACCTTCTTGCTGTGAGGTGACAGCACTACCTACTGCACCGCCTCCAATCCTGACATATTACTGCAAATTTTATACTTCCCTCAGGACAGAAACATTATCTACACAAGTAAAACAGTGTAAATGCTAGTGCTTAGCTAGCATAATGCTAGCTTTAAACATGTTTAGCAGGTTATCTGAATAACAACACACTGGGGGTTTTCTGATATCGTTTGCATTGAGTACAGAGGTTGTTTAATGCCACAATAAGGGAAAAAAGCTAATTAATATTACTTTCATAGCAATTCGTAATTAAATATTTGAAGAAAAATTTTTGGTAAAAACTTGTATAACCTTATTTACATGTATTCGCAAGATATACTGACTTTACGGCTAGGTTTGACTAGGGATGAACAATCAGAATATTTCATAGTACAAGAAACTCATTCATTCATTCAATCATTTATTTTCTTTTCGGCTTAATCCACAGTGGAATGAACCGCCAACTTATCCAGCATATGTTTTACGCAGCAGATGCCCTTCCAGCTGCAACCAAGTACTGGAAAACATCCATACACACTCAATCACACTTATACACTATGGCCAATTTTAGCCGACCCAATTCACCTGTACCGCATGTCTTTGGACTGTGGGGGAAACCGGAGCACTCGGAGGAAACCCACTGGAACGCAGGGAGAACATGCAAACTCCACACAGAAATGCCAACTGACCCATCCAAGTTTCCCTTACAGTCCAAACACATGCACTATAGGTCAATTGGCAGTAGTGTATGTGTGTGAATGAGTGTGTATGGATGTTTCCCAGTACTTGGTTGCAGCTGGAAGGGCATCTGCTGTGTATGCTGGATAAGTTGGTGGTTCATTCCGCTGTGACGACCCCTGATGAGCAAAGGGACTAAGCCGAAGAAAATGAATGAATGAATGAGCAATATAATGCCTCTTCATTTACTGCTACAAACTGATAAAGGCCAGGTGCCAATGCAATCCCACTAATGCCAACACAATTCTTGAGCCTATACCCAAAATAATTTTGTGATCTAAAATAATAAAAAGAGAACTAATTGTAGCTTTAATGAGTGGCATAATGATCTAAAACCTGAATTCCTAACAGTACCATTCTGTTTCAGGAACAAAACATACTGTAGTTGCAAGTATATACAACTTTTTGACAGAAAATCATAAATGAAAACGGTCTGTGGTTAACAAAATCTCTAAAATGAAGTTTGAGATTTAATAACAGCCAGCTTTATCAGTGTTTTGGCACATATCCTAAAAGCAATGATGAATTGACAGAAGTCAGAGGAGAACGGCCAGACTGGCTTATAGACTCAAATAACCACTCGTTACAACCGAGGTATGCAGAAGAGCATCTCTGAACGCACAACATGACCAACCTTGAGGCGGATGGGCTAAAGCAGCAGAAGACCACACCGGGTGCCACTTCTGTCAGCTAAGAACAGGAAACTGAGGCTACAATTCGCACAGGCTCATCAAAACTGGACAATAGAAGATTGGATAAACGTTGCCTGGGCTGATGAGTCAGGTTTCTGCTGCGACATTCGGATGGTAGGGTCTGAATTTGGCGTCAACAACATGAAAGCATGAATCCATCCTGCTTTGTATCAACGGTTCAGGCTGGTGGTGGTGGTGTAATGGTGTGAGGGATATTTTCTTGGCACACTTTGGGCCCATTAGTGCTAACTGAGCATTATGTCAACACCACAGCCTGCCTGAGTACTGTTGCTGACCATCTCCATCCCTTTATGACCACAGTGTACCCATTTCCTGATGGCTACTTCCAGCAGGATAACTCGCCATGTCATAAAGCGTGAATCATCTTAGGTTTTTTGAACATGACAATGAGTTCACTGTACTCAAATGGCCTCCACAGGCACCAGATCTCAATCCAATAAAGCACTTTTGGGATGTGGTGGACCGGGAGATTTGCATCATGGATGTGCAGCCGACAAATCTGCAGCAACTGCGTGATGCTATCATGTCAATATGGACCAAAAACTCTAAGAAGTATTTCCAGGACCTTGTTGAATTTACGCCACGAAAGATTAAGGCAGTTCTGAAAGAAAAAGGGGGTCCAATCTGGTAATAGTAAAGTGTACCTAATAAAGAGGCCGGTGAGTGAATAATAGTAAGAAAAATATTATAATAATATTCACATGTTTGTCAACTAATGCTGATTCAATGAGTCTTTTTTTTCAAAGCTGATTGTGCTTATTAACTCTATTTAATAATAAGCATTTTACACTTTTTTTATTTACACATTCATATGTTTCTCCAACACATCAATAACAGAATAAAAAATAAAGCAAAATGTATACCTTCATGTGTAATATACTTGCTATACTGACCAGCCCAGATCGTTATACGTTTTTTTTTTGGTTTCTACAAAGTTAGCAGTCATCTGCATACTTGCGTAAAGAATGTTTCAGGCCTAGCAACTATTGAATGGCAAAATAATCTTCAGGTCAAATAACTTTCCTGACTTTTTTATTTATCACATATTTAGCTCTTCACAGCAGACACCTCCTACATTACAACCCATATCAAGAGAGACCGCCTTGCCCTTGAGTCCCCCATGGAGTTCTGGGAAGGACAGTCTCTAAAGTGATACCTGGAAGTGCTGGACGAAGACTCAGGGAGGCATTATCGGTGCCCTCTAAGCTGGTCAATCACGTCAGAGGAACCAGCATGCCATGTTGTGCCATCTTGATTTCGTCTCAATTTCAAACTATCCACACTAACTGACAAACGGATCATTGTGTCCACTGCCCTCCCTTTCAGGCTCCACTGGTATGTCCATCATAATAGCAACAGGCCACTGACATTCATATTGTTGTAATGGCACTGGTTGACCCACGGTGTCGGTTCAAAGCGTCCTCCAGGAACGTCACTATCTTGTCACCATCCTCCTGTGGGAAATGATGGTCAAATTTAGCAAGACGCTGAACAAAGTGAACACTTATCTGTTAGTGCTGCTTCTTTGAGTTTTAAATTCGCAAAAATGAATATCAGATGATGTGCGGTCATGATGAAAAGAAAAATGTACAGTTTTTGGTCTCACCTCACTGATGAAGGAATGATGGATGAGCTCATTGACCAAATCTCTAGAGCTGTCACCTGAAATCACAACATGCATGTATGAGAATTTAGTACATTGCTTTAATAAAAAGTTAAAGATGTCGTTTTATGTTCAACTATTTTTTTTAGAACAGAACAGAACAGAATAGAATAGAATGCAACAGAATAGATTTGAATAAAAATTAATAGAATAGAAAAGAAAGGAATAGAATAGAATAGAACAGAATAGAATAAAAATGAATAGAATAGACAGAATAGAATAGAACATAATATAATTGAATAGAACAGATTAAAATAGAAAGAATAGAATAGAAACAACAGACCAGAATAGAAAAGAATACAATCAAACAAAATAGACCAGAACAAAATAGGATAGAATAAAACAGATTAGAAAAGATAAAACAGAATAGAACAAAATAGAATAGAATAGAACAGAACAGAATAGAACAAAATATAACAAAACAGAATAGAACATAACAGAATAGAACAAAATAGAATAGAATAGAACAGAACAGAATAGAACAAAATAGAACAAAACAGAATAGAACATAACAGAATAGAACAGGACAGAATAGAACAGGACAGAATAGAACAGAACAGAATAGAACAGAACAGAATAGAACAAAATATAACATAACAGAATAGAACATAACAGAACAGAATAGAACAAAATATAACATAACAGAATAGAACATAACAGAATAGAACATAACAGAATAGAACAGAACAGAATAGAACAGGACAGAATAGAACAGAATAGAACAGAATAGAACAGAACAGAATAGAACAGAACAGAATAGAACAAAATAGAACAGAACAGAATAGAACAGAACAGAATAGAACAAAACAGAATAGAACATAACAGAATAGAACAAAATAGAACAGAACAGAACAGAATAGAACAGAATAGAACAGAACAGAATAGAATAGAACAGAATAGAACAAAACAGAATAGAACAGAATAGAACAGAACAGAACAGACCAGAACAAAATATAACATAACAGAATAGAACATAACAGAATAGAACATAACAGAATAGAACAGAACAGAATAGAACAGGACAGAATAGAACAGAATAGAACAGAACAGAATAGAACATAACAGAATAGAACAAAATAGAACAGAACAGAACAGAATAGAACAGAACAGAATAGAACAGAACAGAATAGAACAAAATAGAACAGAACAGAATAGAACAGAACAGAATAGAACAAAACAGAATAGAACATAACAGAATAGAACAAAATAGAACAGAACAGAACAGAATAGAACAGAACAGAATAGAACAGAACAGAATAGAACAAAATAGAACAGAACAGAATAGAACAGAACAGAATAGAACAAAAAAGAACAGAACAGAATAGAATAGAACAGAATAGAACAAAACAGAATAGAAAACAGAACAGAATAGAACAGAACAGAACAGACCAGAACAAAATAGAATAGAACAGAATATAATAGAACAAAACAGAACAGAATAGAAAGGAACAGACCATAATATAATAGAATAGAATAGAATAGAATAGAATAGAACAGACCAGACCAGAATAGAACAGAATAGAATAGAACAGAATAGAACAAAACAGAACAGAATAGAATAGACCAAAGTAGAACAAAACAGAACAGAATAGAATATATTAGAATAGAACAAAATAGAACAGAACAGAACAGAACAGACCAGACCAGAATAGAACAGAATAGAATAGAACAAAACAGAACAAAACAGAACAGAATAGAAAAGAACAGAATAGAACAAAATAGAATAAAATAGAATAGAATAGAATATAACAGAACAGAACAGAATAGAATAGAATAGAATAGAATAGAATAGAATAGAATAGAATAGAGCAACTATGAATCTCCAACCTATTAGAATGCTAAAGTCTTTTTCAAATAAAGGAAACATGGAGCAAAACAAGGGAAACAAGGTTTCTCTCACTTGGCATAATATCACAACTGAGCTGCCGATGGAGTTTGTCATCCAGCTTCAAGAAAAGAGTGAGCTGTAAAACAGCAGAAATAACATCATTAGCCACAGACACAGCAGATGTTGTCATAACTATCTTACAAGACTATAATAGTTAGCAGCTTTATTATCAAAACAAAGATGAATCAACAGAGACATACTGTAGATTGCACAATGCAACATGCAACAAAGCCTCTCCCACTGGGCTACCGACGTGTATTTTTGGCTCCAAATTAAAGCCTACACTAATAGCGTTTTATAGACATAACTGATAGCTATTTATTATTATGCAGCCTTTATTATATCAAGCCTTTATTATATATCTAGAATTATTTCCAATTTATATTACATTTTTAAATACTTTTGAATTCTCATTTAATAGTAAAAATAACATTAAAACTAATTTAAATATTACATTTAAACATTTACATATAACTCTGCTTTAATATATAAAATGAATTTTAAAATGACTGTCTTTTGGCCTGTCCGAAAACCCACATTATTAAAATCTGTTAAATGATTTGCACTGATATAATAATACTTTTGCCGGCGCAGTAGGTAGCGCTGTCACCTCACAGCAAGAAGGTCGCTGGTTCGAGGCTGGGTTGGGTCAGTTGGCATTTCTGTGTGGATTTTTGCATGTTCTCCCCGTGTTGAAATGGGTTTCCTCCGGTTGCTCCGGTTTTCCCCACAGTACAAAGACATGCACTATAGGTGAATTGCGTAAGCTAAATTTTCCATAGTGTATGGGAGTGTATGGGTGTTTCTCAATCATGGTTTGCAGCTGGAAGGACATCTGTGCATAAACATATGCTGGATAAGTTAGCGGTTCATTCCGCTGTGGCGACCCCTAATTAACAAAACGGACTAAGAAAATAAATGAGTGAATAATAATATTTTCCATATGTTACTCACATGTGTTTTAGTCGTCTCTTCATTTGACTCCAGGTTACAGTGCATCTGTACAACCTAGAACAATAAAAACGATTGAGATTAAACAAGACATAAACTGACCAAAATGAATTATGGGTAGTGTTTTTGTTGTTTTTTTCCACAGAAACACACACCTTCCTGGTTTCAGCCTCTTGTGGTTCCGGCGTGGGTGTTTTCACCGCCTCCACCTGCTCTTGGGACATTGAGAGAGCGCGAGGTACAGGATGGGGTCGAGCGGACGCAAAGTTCATCAGAGGGTAAATGCCATTCCTGAACAATAAGACACACATGTCCAGTAACACGATACAAACAACAAGAGTAATGACATGACTACTGTACTTTAACTTACTTCACATCCTCCAGAAACTTGTCCAGTTCTAGAGGAGAAACATGAGAATACCTGCAGGACAACAAAATATCAAACAATATGACGTAGATGAGTACATTTCTCACAAATCTCCCTTTAAAATTATTACTTTTTATAGGATGCTTTACACTAATATATTTGTGTAAATATATTGCATTGGTTAGTACCAAAGATCATGGTGCAACATTTAAAGAGAAAAACATGAAATACAATTTTAATAAAGAAGAAAAATCAAAAGAAACCAAATATATAATTTAGCTTAACTGTTTTTTTTTTTGTTTGTTTGTTTTTTGCAACACTTAATTTGTATTTAAACAGATTATCTTTCTAATCCAAAACTTGTTAGGTGACCATACTCGTATTGTAATAAAGGTAACTGTTTTGTTTGAATGCACCAAAATATTTCGTCTATATACACTAAGACCAGTAGTGGTATGCAGGCTTCCTTCTAGTGGTAAGCAGAGGAAAGTAAATGAACACACTTTTAACCGTCTAATGCAAACAATAACACGTTACATTTAAGTAAAGCAGTTTTCTTTTTACTGTTTAAGAACAGTGCCATTTTTGATTGACTTTTAAAATCATATTTTAATTTCAATGTTTTTTGTTTTTTGATTTTACCTGTAACCCCAGAACTGTGTTAATGCTATTGTACTATTTTGGTCACACTTTATTTTAATGGTCCATTTGTTGAATTTAAGTTACATTGCATCACATGCCAACTCAAAACTTGAGTAAAGGAGGTCGAGTGTAGTAAAGTTCGTTGTTTTGGGAAGAAGACAGGGTCGATGATTCAGGTGAGCAAAAATGTTTTTTTTATAATTATAAATTGCACCACACATGAGACTATGTGTGTGTGTGTGTGTGTGTGTGTGTGTGTTTGTGTGTGTTTGTGTGTGTGTGTGTGTGCTCTCTCTCCTCTCCCGGCTGCTCTTTCTGTTCTCCTTAAAGCTGCGGTCACACTGGGCTTTTCCTCCCATAGACTTCCATACATACGCATGCGAATGCGTCTGACCAGAAACATGCGTCAAGTTTCGCAGGTTGCTGCGGTGCAGAGTTCAAGCTTGGTGAACTCTGACCTGCGAAATCGCATCACTTGACTGCGTGAGAACAGTCGAGGATCAAAACATGTTATCTCTGGACAGAAATGGAAAACATGGAGCAATCGCTCGCTTTTAAAAATGTCTAATAAGCTTGTTTAATCCCGCCCCTTTTCTCAGCACCGCACGACAGAATTTTGCATGCTCAAACTCTAGTGTGACCGCAGCTTAAGAAGGGTGTCTCTCAGGCCCAATCACTAGAATAAACAGGTGTTATTTATTATTTCTGATTGGCCTGCTGATTAGCCGCCGGGCTCTGAGCATGCTCTTCCCCCTCACTGGGTGTTCGATCATGCTTACCTCTCCACATCGAGCCTTCTCATTTAGGGCTCCTAAACTCTGGAATAGCCTTCCTGATAATGTCTGAGGCTCAGACACTCTACCAAATCAAAACTAGACTAAAAAGCAATCTTTTAAGTAAAGCACACACTCAGTGCATCACTTAGCGATATGAATGTGCTCTACGCAGGTTTCTACATCTCGTTTCTATACACTATGAACAGCAGCTCCGCTAATTTTCTCTTTACTCTCTATTTCCACCTTGGGATACTCCTCCAGAGGCCCTCAGACTACGCATCGCCACTGATTCTATCCAAGACCAGCGACGAGATGATCCCAAGGTTTCCATAATCCTGGACTAAGCCGTATCCTGAGCAGCTGCTGTGGTGGTCATGGAGGAGTGGAAAGCATGAGACTGATTTCTGTGACGCTCCAGGGATAGACAAGTCTTCGCTGAAGTTCAGCTCCAGCCTCCCGCACCTTGACTGCAGCTCTGCACAAGATGTTTGGCAAGTGGAGAAATGATCGTGCCCAACTGAGCCTGGTTTCTCTCAAGGTTTTTTAATTCTTCTCTCTCGCCAATTGGTGAAATTGGCGCCGCTGATGCCACTAGCTTGCATATTTGGGCATCTGTAGAGCTACGAATCAATGGATTACTCTTCAGTGTTTGGACTCTCAGTAGTGATTATTAAAGGGTCACGAAACACCAAAACACATTTTTTGAGCTGTTGACAGTCGTATATGTGTCCCACACTGCTAAAAACACTATTAGGACACCTATATTTCACTAAAAAGTGTAAATTGGTTGTTTTTGCGTTATTTCAAGCAAATTCGTACTTCCTGTTTGAAATGAATTTTTGAAGCTGCGTCACCGTCATGACATAATAGCGTTGTATTCCAGCATGCAGACTGGGCGTCTGTGCCAGAGTGAGTCTTATTACGTCTTACAGTGTGCTGCATTAATGCATGAGTAAGGCTTGGTTCAAACCAATCAGCGCGCTCTACTGTGCAACTTCATTAATATTCATTTGTGTCACCGTGCTTACACCACAAAGACGGCACGTTGTGTTGGCAAAACAAGCGTGAAGTGTTGCTTTTATAGTTTGCTGCCGTTAAGTTTCGTTTTCATTTTCTCTCTGTGAGAGCTTATCTGGATCACGTGTGGATTACAGTGTACGCGACGCTCGACAACAATAACTTACGTGTCTAAGGGGGATTATTGTTTACCTGAGAGCTGTTCTCATCTGCAAACGCTGAAATCTGGATTTGCTTGTAGTATTCTCTTCATAAAGACGCGGCTCTAGTTGCTGGTGATTGTCCTGTCTCTACAGATTTGGTAAGTGAGCGACCAGTGCTCTTTGTTTATTCAGTTTGTTCGTATCGAATTAAGTTAACTATTGCACTGAGTGCAGAAATGTTAGCACCGCATTTTGTGACCGGAATAACACACGCGGCTTTCTGACGCTACCTGCCGTGTGCATCTAAGTTTCCGGGAAATGCGGAGGGTTTTTTTCTCTCATTCGCCGTGCGGTATCAAACATTGCATGAAAAATACACGCTTAGATCAGTTCCTCGAATCAAATACCTCGTTTGTCGCGAGAGGCATGAATGAATTCCCTGAATGAAAGAGCCAAACTGCAGTTAAAGTCCAACATTTAATAATTTGGCAAATAATTCGACTACAGATGTCCATGTAGGTTAAACACCATCACTTTCTCCTGTCTGTGTGGGTGTGTATTTTGACTCTGAAACTCGCGCGTGCACAAATAGACACTCCCACACCATCCCACTTTAGTTCCTCCGACACTCCCCCTAAACAGAGCCGGACACGCCCACTTTTCTGACTTTTTCCAAAGTAGAGGTGTGAAAACACCCTGCTGAAACGAGGTGGTTTCATGGCCCTTTAAACCGCACTGAACTGAGCTAAACTAAACTGAACTTAAACTCTGAAAACTGAACTACACTGTTTCAATTTACTATGATCTTATATGTGAAGCTGCTTTGACAATCTACATTGTAAAAGCGCTATACAAATAAAGGTAATTTGAATTGAACTAATTCTCATTAAATTATAAGTAGACTACTAGGTTGGGCTTAGGGTTAGTTTGTTGACATGTACTTGCAAAGTTTCTTATAGTCAGTTAAATGTCTGTTGAAAGAGCACGATCTATCAACAGATATTAAGCGGACAGTCAACTAATACTCAAATGGACCATCAAAATTAAGTGTTAACACTATTTTTTTATGTTTTAAGTGAATGACAATAATAAATATTCTAATTAGGAATTAAACTGCCTCGTTTAATATACTTTTATACTTTACAATTTTCAATAGTTTATCCTTTATGCTCAGCAAAGCTGCATTTATTTGATCAGAAAAACTAATATTGAGAAATATTATTAAACTAACAATTATTACAATAATGTCACTGATTTCTATTATGTTTTTTTTATAATTGTAATGTATCCCTGACATTTTTCATCACATGATCCTTTAGATGTTATTCTGATATGCTCATTTATTGTTTAAGTTTAACTTTAAAACTGTGAAACTATAAGTGTTCTCTAATGAACAGAACAGCAACTAGTACAAAAGAACGGCATAAATTTGAAACAGAAATTTGTGTAACATTTTCAAGTTATGAGTGTGTATGGATGTTTCCGAGTGATGGGTTGCGGCTGGGAGTGCATCCACTGCATAAAAACATATGCTGGATAAGTTAGTGGTTCATTCTGCTGTGGCGTCCCCAGATTAATAAAGGGACTGAGCCAAAAAGAAAATTAATCAATGAATGAAATTTCAAGTTACTTTTGATCAATTTAATTTGTTAAGACAAATAATAACATTCATTCCTTTAATATTAATAATAATAATAATAATAATAAAACAAATAATAATAATAATAGTAATAAAAATAAAATATAAAATAGAATTGAATGTAGCTTAAGTTGAGACTTACTTGAGCTGAACGCGAGAACGATCTCCGTAAATAATCTCTGCCATGACTCCATTTGGGTCGAAGGATTTGGTTTTCTCCTCCACGCAGTTTTCAGGTAGCATGTCTTTAAACACCAATAAAAATTTAATATAAAAATAAACAAAATAACAATAAAAATGTATTTTTTAACCATTATAATCAATTATACTTTTAATATATTAGAATCCTCATTTAATCCTTTACAACAAAATAACTGTAAATAAATATTTTGTTCATATTTATAGTTTTTTTTATAATTCTGAATATAATACTAACTGAAATAGAAAAAGTAGAACTGAAATTTTTTTCAAAATGCCAAGAAAAAAACAATAATTTATATATATGGTTATGTATACTCATGTGTGTGTATATATATATATATATATATATATATATATATATATATATATATATATATATATATATATATATATATATATATATATATATATATATGTCAGATCCATTTTCAAGTCAGTGTTTTTTTGCCAATAACATAAAAAACCATCTTCTGTGTAGCATATTTCAGAGACTCCTTATAAGTCAGAATAAGGGACAGGAAAAGACAATGTTTTTGGAGTGGCCAAACATAAACATCTGATGTTGATCAGTTTTGAAGGGCTCTTACACTGGTTATTGATGAGGCAGTGAGCAGCGAGCAGCTTCAGTGAATGAACTTCAAACAGCACGCGGTGAAACAGCAGGTCGTGTGCCGTTGGCCGGAGGCAAGGATTGTGGCGCACACACATCTGGGTGAACTCCTGAAACATGATAGAAAATAGACTACTTTAGAACCAGCAACATGCTATTACAATTATTTGTTTATATTTACATATATTTATTTATTTTTATATTATTTATATTTTTTAGATTTGTAAGTAGTTGAAGCTTGGATTTGTAAGTAGTTTGTAAGCTTGATTCCACATATCTTTAAAATATTAAATCAAATCTCTCAACTCTGACTGATTCCTGAAAATTACAAATTTGGCAACCTTCTTACTGTGAGGCGAGTGCTACCCACTGAGCCACCGTGTCGCCTCTGAGAATTTAAAAAAAAGCTAAATGCTTATTAAAGCATCTAAAATGCACATTTAACACAAACCAACCCTAAGATATAGGCCTGTATCAATAATCGATATATCGACTTATCGCATAAAACGTGGACATGACCTTAATCATTTTTGGTGATGCAATAGATATATCACCCATACATAAAAAACTATTTTAGCAACATTTTAGCTGATTTTGCAACATCTTTAATTCTATTGGAGATGTCAGTATGATAAAAAAAAACATAGTATTTACTATAAATTACTATAGTATATTTGACGACTGACAACTGAAAATAGATCTGGTAGCAGATATTGCAGCCTCGGTTACTTTTTTTTTACCTTGCACTTTACTGTTAACATCTATTATTATTTATTTAGGATTTGCATTTTCACATTCTGATTCCAATGTCTGATTATTAAATTGTTAAAAATGACTATAATAAGATTAAATATTCTTAAGAATAAAATAACATGTGTTCTTTTGAAGAGTGTGCTTGCATTGTGATGATATTATATTTTCATTGTGGCAATAATGTGTGGCATAAAATGGTCTTAAAATGACAGTAATATCATTTATTGCAATATATTTTGGTGCAATATATCACACAACAAAAAACAGATATCATGACAGGCATACTAAGATAACATACAAACCCTCATAAGTGGGTCTTCTAATGATTGGCCTGCATTGGCTATGGCTTCCTTGGACACGGCGGAATCCCCATTAGCCTGGATTTCCAACACAGCCATCTGGAGAAATATTGTTATTAAATAATATTCAACCATTTATGTAACATAAATGCTTGCATTTTTTCGGTCTTACCTCCAAAGCACAAATCCCAAAGGAAAAGATGTCAATGGCGTAGTCATCTTCACAAGCTAAGAACAGATGAGGAAATATAAACTATATAAACAAGATTAAGACTAGTCTGTCTAGTCTACACAATTACCTAGGACACTTTTGAAAAAGAGGTTACAAATATCAAGAGATTTTCCTGGTAAAATAAAGTGTAAAAAAAAAAGTTAACCCTCCTGTTGACTTATGGGTCAAAAATGACCAGTGCACCATTTCAACAGCAGAAAAAAACAATGTCTTGAAATTTGGCAACTTTTCTAAAATTAACATTCACTAATTTTTCCTTCAGCTTAGTGTCTGATTTATTAGGGGTTGCCACAGCGGAATGAACCACCAACTGTTCCGGCAAATGTTTTACGCAGTGGATGCCCTCCCAGTTGCAACCCAGTACTGGGAAACACCCATACACCCTCGCATTTACACACACTCATTGTGGCCAATTTAGTCTATCCAATTCAGCTATACCGCATGTCTATATGACTGTGGGGGAGACCGGAGCACTCGGAGAAAACCCACGGCAACATCAGGAGAACATGCAAACTCCACACAGAAATGCCAACTGGCCCAGCCGGGACTCGAACCAGCGACCTACTTGCTGTGAATTTAAATTTCAAATTTAAATTTATATTAAATGGAAATTTAGTTGCTTTACTTCAAAGGTGTAGTGAAGGAGGGTTATGTTAGGACAAACGAGACTTCTAAGACAACAGGAGGGTTGAGAAAGTGAAGATGTGTTGTCACTCACAGCCGTACTCCGGACAGAAGAAATGCAGGTTCCTCTTGTCGTCTCTGTGTTGGTTTAGTTTACCTTGGACGCCCCCTTCTGGAAATACTGGGTATCAACATATGACAACAGTGAGTCAATTTGCATTTTCTTCCATGCAATGTTGAAAAGATAAATGGGTTATACATTTCAGACATATTTATTGACTTTACCAGGGCCTAAAATTAACACTTGCCAAGCACTGATAGCTAGCTTTTTATTGTTTTCATTTTGCAGGTCATTTTTTACAAGTTTCCATTATAATTTAATTACTAACATGAACTAAAAATAAACAAACGTTGTAAATTTCATAGCAATATTAATAATAATAATAATAATAATAATAATAATAATAATAATAATAATAATAGTTATCACTTTTGATAACATTTACAAAAGTTGTGCTTGTTACATTGCTTTTTGTGCAAAAATCAAAAATTTCTTAAATCAAGAAGCCTTTTCTAAACAACCAAATAATATATACATTTTTTTTTCAGAAATAATACTTCTAAATTAAGTGAGTTTTTCCTTAAAACACACAATATAATCCACCAATGGGCTAAGAAAAAAATCTTGTTTTTGTTTTGATATAGGATTATTTTTCATTGGCAGATTATATTGCTTTGATTTTATTTCATTATTTAGATTTTACTTTTTGCTTCTCTAGACAGGGTTACTACAGGCTTCATCAAGTCAAATTTAAGACTTTTTAAGACCTTTCATGAATGACATTTCCGACATACACAAGGCTAAACACTAAGAATTTTTTTCTAACAGCCCAGTTAAAACTTTAAAAACAAATGTTATTATGAGGAATAATTAAACCAAGGATAATTAAACCATATGTTTAAGAATAGAAACATAAACAGACTTGGTAAAAAGAGTTAATAAATAAGAGTTAACGAATAAAATTTTTGTTAAAACTTTCATTTAGCAGGAATGATAGTAATTGAATGGGTGTTGGCCCGATTGGGTAGCTTTACATGGACATAGGAAAATTAAGACCAGTTAAAACAAGATTTAAGACCTACAACACAATATTTCAGTAGATTTAAGACTTAAGGCCTGAAATTTTAATTTTGAAATTTAAGACTATTTTAAGACTTTTTATGACTCCACCCTGCTAGAAAATGTTTCTCGATTTAACATAACTCCACAATTTTTGCAGTGCAACATTAGTTAATGCGCTGCGAGTTAACTAACAATGAATGACTTATGACTTATTTTCATGAACTAAAATGACCAAATATTAATTAATACTGTAAATATAGTGTTCATTGATTACATTTACTTTTAGTCATTTAGCAGACGCTTTTATCCAAAGCGACTTACAAACGAGGACTTGGAAGCAATTTACACAACTTTAAGAGCAACAATGAATAAGTGCTGTAGGCAAGTTTCAGGTATGTAAAGTGTAAGAAGCAAAACATTAGTAATTTTTTATTTTTATTTTTTATTTATTTATTTTTTTATACAGTTAGCGGTAGAACCAGAGAGGCAATTGTTAGTCCATGTTAGCAAATAAACCAAAGGGACATTGTTGGTTATTAATTCTAACAATATTTGAGAATATATTAAGGTTTAGAGCAATTATCTTACCATAAAGACTACCTTGCAAGTGATTCAATCAGTAATTTGATTTTTTTTTTTTAAACCTTATGTTTTTTTAATCATACAGTGCTAAATCAGGCTTAAAAGTGTGATGTTGTATTTTGGATCTTCTTTTGTTTAATTTTTTGTAAGGCTGAACAGATTTTAAATCGAATTGAAACTGGTAACAAAGAGCAACATGTGACACACATACAAAAATGTAATAAAATGTAGGTTTAATGGTTAAGTTGTAGAAATTACATACTGTGTGAGATGCTGAAATGGCTCTTACCATTCACAAAGAGTCGATGCCAAACTACACAGAGAGAAAACAAAACAAAAGCAAAAGTCAACAGATGATGATTATACAAAATTATACTGAATTTATTCAATTCAATTTACAAAGAAACAATTAACAAAGAAACAAGAACAAGTTTTTATAATGGATCTACAGATATAAATCTAAAATATCCTTTTAAATAAGTGTTCCTCTCCTCTAAAGTGCTTTTATTTAGTGCAATTAAGTGCAGTAAAAAAATATACCTGATCCGATTTTAATAAGGCCGTTGTGCTGAATGAAGATGGTGTCACATGTGAGGTTGCCGTGAATTATGGGAGGGTCACAGGAGTGCAGGTAACTGATGAGTGGAAGAAGGTGCATGCTTGTTAATGTACAATTTCCAAGGTTTAAACACACACACACACACACACACACACAAACACACACACAACAATACCAACACAAATTTGAAGTCAGAATTATTAGCCCTCCTGAAATATTACAGAAAATGGGTTTTTAGGTTAAATAAGTTAACTAGGCAAGTCATTGTATAACAATGGTTTATTCTTTAGACAATCGAGAAAAAATATAGCTTAAGGGGGTTAATAATATTGACCTTAAAATGGATTTTAATAAATAAAAAATGCTTTTATTCTAGCCAAAATAAAACAAATAAGACTTTCTCTAGAACAAAAAATATTATAGGAAATACTGTGAAAAATGTCCTTGCTCTATTAAACATCATTTGAGAGGAAGAGCTTATAATTTCACTTCAACTGTCCACAAATGCAGGAGAGTGTCACCTGAGGGCGGAGAGAATCTGTGTACACCAGCGTTTCCAGGCCTGAAACACAGTCATTTCTTATGTAAAACATATATTTAGACTTCGGTCGGGGGCTAAAATATCCTCATGACAAATGTCTGACCTTGACATTCATGGTCTTGTGGTTTTTCTTGGTCTTTTTAAGGAACTGCTTCAAGCTGCCAGACGACATGTACTCTGTGATGAACACAACCTGCAATGAGCAGAAAAAATAAAACATGTTTCCATATAATGGCCACTTCAGCTTTAGAGCAAAGTACATTTAATCTCACACTGCAGGAGATTGAATTTTTCTGAATCAGACTTTATATGCAGACTGTATTCTGAATCACTTTCACAACAGACAAAATAAAGATTTAATTTACATGCTATGGATTTCTAAGAATCTTTTACGATAAATACTATCTATAAAAGTCAAGTAATGCAACCTCTTTCTGCAGGTTTCATTCATTCATTCATTTTCTTTTCGGCTTAGTCTTCTAGGGTCGCTACAGCGGAATGAACCGCCAACTTATCCAGCAAATGTTTTACGTAGCGGATGCCCTTCCAGCTGCAACCCTTCTCTGGGAAGCATCCATACACCCTCATCCACTATGGACAATTTAGCTTACCCAATTCCCCTGTACCGCATGTCTCTGGACTGTGGGGGAAACAGGAGCACCTGGAGGAAACCCACGTGAACACGCAAAGAACATGCAAACTTCACACAGAAACGCCAACTGACCCAGCCGAGGCTTGAACCAGCGACCTTCTTACTATGAGGTGACAGCACTACCTACAGCGCCAATGTGTCGCCCTTCTGCAGGTTTCACAAAGTCAAATTCAAGACTTTTTTTAACACATTTATAAATGAAATTTCAGCTTACAGTCTGCACAATTTTGCTAAAAGTTTTTTTTAGATGTATTGTTGGTGATTAGATTGTGTAACTTTACATGTAGGAAAGTTAAAACCTGTATAATATTTTTACATTCATTCATTTATTCATTCATTCATTTTCTTTTTCGGCTTAGTCCCTTTATTAATCTGGGGTCTCCAAAACGGAATGAACCGCCAATTTATCCAGCACGTTTTGCCCTTCCAGCTGCAATCCATCACTGGGAAATATTTTTATATCTAATATAATATTATTAATCTTATGTTTAAGATAATATTATATTTTTTAAATATATTGGTTAAGACCCACAAGACATTATTTCAGTCTATTTAAGACTTTTTAAGGCCTTTGTTTTTCAAATTTAAGACATTATAAAGACTATTTAATACCCTACGGACAACCTGTGCCATTTCTGTGCCACAGCACCCATGGCCGGATTAATTAATGGACATTATGAGCACAGGCCCAGGGGCCCGTGCAAATAGCGCACCTCGTTGGAATAAGCTAGTTGAGTGATTCCCGCCCATCACCTTTTGATTGATAGAGCCAACAGAATTAAAGAGAGTGGCATACAGCAGCGTGAGTGGCGTAGCTCGTAAAGCGCATAGCAACACGTTTTTTCCCCAGTACATATCAGATTTTGTCTACTATTCATCGAGGAAGACAAGTAGGAATCATTTATAAGTGTGTGGGGCAACAAGACATTGTGCCCAGGGGCCTCTGAATTCTCAATCCGGGCCTGACTGCACCAAACTGCAAAATCAAAGAAATCCTATTTAGCTTTCCCTTAAGATTTAATTTAGGTGTCAGGAATCTCCAGAATGTTTTGATGAACAGCTCAAAATACCTCAAGGTTCATTGAATACACTGTGTTATAAAGCCCCTTTTTTGCTTGGAAAAAAAACCTCTCCTATTAATAAATGTGAATTTGTGCTTTGTAACTTGGCAGATTTGTTTCCTACTCAAGCATTATTTTTAATGTATTATAATACAATAAAATATAAAAAATAAAAATATTTAAAATATTTATAAAAATGATTTATATAATATAAAAATATTTATTAATAAAAAAGTATAATAGGGTGGCACAGTGGCTCACAGTGACTTTCACCTCACAGCAAGAAGGTCGCTGGTTCAAGTCCCGGTTGGGCGAGTTGGCATTTCTTTGTGGAGTTTGCATGTTCTCCTCGTGTTGGCGTGGGTTTCCTCTGGGTGCTCCGGTTTCCCCCACAGTCTAAAAACATGCGCTATTGGGGAATTGAATAAACTAAATTGGTGTAAGCGTGTGTGAATGAGAGAGTGCATGGGTGTTTCCCAGTACAGGGTTTCAACTGGATAGGCATCCGCTGCGTAAAACATATGTTGGAATAGTAAGATGAAGGAAAATGAATGAATGAAAAAATATAATAGTACTAAAGATTCTTTCTAATGAAAGAGCATTAACGTGTGTGTGTGTGTGTGTGTGTGTGTGTGTGTGTGTACGTGTTTCTGTGACATATCAGGACACAAATCTGTATAATGACATGGGTATGACACAGGTATTACAAAAAGGAGAAATACAAGGACATTGCTGACTTCCTCATTTCTCAAAAAGCTTATAAACCACACAGAATGAGTTTTTTCAGAGAGTAAAGCTATACACAGTCTCCTGTGATGGTTGGGTTTAGGGGTAGGGTGGGGTGAGGGCAATACAATATACGGTTTGAACAGAATAAAATGAATGTAAACCTATTTAATGTACCCACTTTTCACAAAAACAAACGTGTGTGTGTGTGTGTGTGTGTGTGTGTGTGTGTGTGTGTGTGTGTGTGTGTGTGTGTGTGTGTGTGTGTGTGTTTGTGTGTATGTGTTACCCTAGCATGGTTGTCTCTAATGTCCAGCCAGTATTTGTGGAATTTGACAATGTTGGGATGATCCACCTGTGTCAGGTTCTCAAACATCTCCTTCATTTTGTCCTACACAAATGCACAAAAAAAACGTCAAAAATCGACTGTCCTGTAATATATATTTTTGTGTTTTTTAACACCAATGTTACCAATTGAATGATGCCAAGGTAATAAATTGACAACAAATCAATTCGCTTCTTTAAGGTGTTTTTTTTTTGGCATGTTTTCAACATCAAGTAAAGTATAATCAATTCCACGTAACCTTGGTGAAACCTTTTCAGAAACTTTAATTTTTCTAACAATTTTCCGTTTTAAGAGTTTTTTTTAAAGTAGCTTTTAGTAAACTTAAAACTATTATTTAAGAACTCACCTCCACTGTCTTAAAGACCTTCTTGTCCTGGAAGAAAACCTCGTTCCAGACCACCTCAACACCCTCTTCAGTGTCCATGGCCAGAGACGCGCTCTCCACTCCGGGCACATTCCCCTGACTGACCTGCAGAGGGAGACACACAACCACTTTTACATCCACTGTCAAAACAGAGGATATTTAAGGACAAATCTTTAAAAAATGCACAAAGAAGATTCAGATAATTAACATCCACCATCAACATTATATTTTATACATAATTGATTAGATTTAAAATTTAGATAAATATTTTATAAGGAAAATATTTCAATTTTATCATTTTTTATGTTGTTTACATGCATATATTTGTTTATATTTGATTAAATATGAAATGATGAAATCAGCACCAACCAATAACAACATATATTTGTTGACCAGCATTTGTTAAGCATGCCTTGCTTTGGTTTAAGTTGAAATTTGAAAGTATGATTTATGTAGACTGAGAGCTGTATTTCGTGATCTTGAGAGAGAGAATGTTGAAAAGGGATTTGGATTAAAGCTAGAGAGGGAGAGAGAGAGAGAGAGGGACGAGACATTCAGAGGAGGATCCTGCTGAGACAAAGATAATAACTGCAGAAACACGTCTTTGCCGACTCATCCATGTCTCACATCATCCCTGTGTGCAGAAAAACATACAGCAAGAGTCCGTCTGAGAGTGTCTGAATATACGTGACTACTAAGTGTCTTTGACTGCTTTGTTCGGACGACTGCTGTCAGACTGTAAGCTTTTAACACTGCAGTGCTGAACATCTCCAGCCTGAACACACACACGTTATACCCTTCAGTTTTTCAAGTGTGTTCGTTTACAGTACATTCACTCCTAATGCTTGTCAAATTCACGGTTCTCATGTTAGACAGTACTAATGTTATTAGGGTTTCTAGTGCCATCTTCTGCCATCACTGATCTGTGATTAAATGAAAAGATAACAAGTCTTCTCTTAAGCACAAAATGAACATTCAGTAGACAAACACCATATGGTACAGTCTGACTCCATATGGTACAGGCCGAAAAATGAGCCAATTATGTAAATGAATCATTTAAGAGACTGAACAGGACAACCTGAATCAGTCATGAAAACGTATTTTAACACAATACTGTAGTTTTGAATGTTTACTATTATCAGGGCTTGACATTAAGGGCTCTATTTTGACGGTCCATGTGCAGAGCGCAAACCGCTTTGCGCCATGGCGCATGGTCTAAAAGGGTTGAGTTTATTTTCTTAATGAGTTATAGGTGTGTTTTGAGAATAAACCAATCTCATCTCCTATTCCCTTTAAGAGCCAGATGCGTCGCGCCAAGAGCGCATTCGCTATTTACAGGACGCAAAGTAAGTCTAAGTGGAAAAACTGAGCATTTCACTTGCAAACAGTTCACAGTTAAGTTTTTTTTAACAGAAAACTGTTAAACAGAGCATCTACTGCGTGAGAATGAGAGATATGGATCACTTTTAACTTTTGGATAGAGAAACCTTTACGCACAGACATCAATTAGTCTATAAATAATTAATTTTTAATCGTTTGTTAAGCGCAAATATTCGTTTTAAAACTATTTCTAAATTCAGTTCTAATTTCAGCAAACGAATAAATAAACAACAAGTTATATCCTAAAACACATGCTGTGCCCCATATGGTCTAAAACCTGACAGGTGGGCAAATCTAAGCTTGTTTTTAATAAAACAAATATAAATATGGATATAATATATAATACTGCAAATAATAAAAACATTATACAAAAGCAAATTGTTATGAATGAACTGAAAAATCCTCCCGAGATGAAGAAGACATAAAAGCAGTGATTTTTCATATGCATGTAGGCTAGAAAATAATATGTTTTGTAATATTTTAATCCTTTATATTTATATCCTATATCTATTCTTATTATATACTATATATATCCTTAATAATTAAATTTTTTCATATGTAAAGATATTTGCCTATTGCTTGTGCGTATTAAGCAGTGTGTAAGCAAGGCGCAACTTTGAGTTTAGACCGGGTTTGTTTTGGTCTGATGAAAAATCTATTTTTGTTTTTTCAAAATAGCAACGCGCCGGCAGTGCACCTCAGAACGCCTTCCTTTATAGACCAGAACGCCTATGGGCGCACATATGAGCGCTAATGCATTTGCAATTTAAACAGGGTAGCGCAACGCCTCAAAACGACTCTTGCGCCAAGCTAAAACTACCAAACAAGTATTCCGCCACGCCTTGCGCCACATTGCGCCGGGTGTATGATAGGGCCCTAACTTTTTTGATCACCAGCCACTGTGGCTAGTAGATTTGCAACATTACTGGCTATTCGCCATTTTCACTAGCCACACTTTTCTTGTTGGGAAAATATATTTTGCTTAAATTTGACTCTGACATGCTAAATTACTGATTTAGATGTTGTGTTATGTCCACATGCCTTCTCATTCATTTCACATCTTGTGTGTGTTGTGTATTAGCTTGCTCCGTGTGCAAGGGTTGTTGTGTCACAATGCAATCAGTTTTATTTCATGACTTCTCAGGGCTCAAAATTAAGGATTTAGAAAAATTATCTCTGACCACACCAAATAAGTATTTCTTAGCCACAATTTTTTAATGTGTAAAACGAGTAATCTCCTATTAAAGCAATGTATTGTAAAAAAAAAAATGATAATTAAACCATATTAGCAAAAACTGTAAGCAAAAGAAATAAATAACTTGATCTTGCTGATCTGAGTGATCTGTTGGGTTTGTATTCAGTGAGCATATCTGTAATGTATTGAGGTCCTAGGCCATTTAGGCATTTATAGACAATAATAATATTTTAAAATCTATTCTGAATAGAACTGGGAGCCAGTGTAAAGACCTGAGGATGTGCTCTGATTTTCTGGTTCTGATCCGAATACTGGCCGCAGCGTTCTGGATGAGCTGTCTTTTTTGGGAAGGCCCGTGAGGAGTCTATTACAGTAATCCACCCTGCTGCTGATAAAAGCATGAACAAGTTTTTCTAAATCCTCACTGGAAACAAAGTGTCTAATTCTTGCAATAATTTTGAGGTGATAGAAACAAATGCTGGATAAGTTGGTGGTTCATTCCACTGTGGCGACCCCCGATGAATAAAGGAACTATGCCGAAGGAAAATGAATGAATGAATGATACATAAATACTGCAAGAAACATGTCTTCTCTCCAGTACAAAATAAACATTAGACAAACTCCATATGGTAAAGTCTGATTCCATATGGTACAGTCCAGAAAGGAGCCAATTGTGAAGACTGAATGGGATGAACTAAATCAGTCATGAACATGTATTTTAACAAAAACAGATTCAATGTTTACTATTACATTTTAATTACCCAAATAGATGTAATGTTTACCATCCCACGTTATTAAATAATAAATAACAAATCCTTAATTTACAGTACCACTCTTTTTATTAGAATATATATAGGCATTGTTTTAAATAAGAAATTAGAGTTGCAATGCTAAAAAATTAAGTTTTCTAGCAGAAACATTTTTTTTTTAATGTTTTAAGACAATTACTAATAAATTACAAACTTAAATTACTCTTTTACATGTTACATAATTTATAAAAATATCTAAAAAAATAGCCATTTAAAATTTTAATTAATTTAAATTGTAATTATATGTCAAAACCTTTTGCTTTACTATATATATTTTTTAATAAATGATAAATGAGATTTAAACTCATAAAGGACATTGTAAAATAAACAATACTGCATTAACTGTCCTTAATTCCCCTAGTATGACATCAGCAGTTTAAATCAAGGTCAAGACTTGGCTGCAATTACTCATATGTTGCAATCCATGTTATCTGCATTAGCCAAAACACGGTCTCCCATATTAGATGTTTTACGGTACCTGCGTTTCTGGCTGGCTTTCTGAGCCAAGCTGTTTCTGGAGATATGGACTGAGATCAAAAGTGTCTGTTCCCTTCACACACACATAACCGCTGTGTATCTCAACACACCATATGCATAAATTCACAGTAATTGTATTGACTCAATGTAGAGCATGACGCATTTGGATTCGAGTAAACTGGTGACGATCATTCAAAACAATAATGTCTCCAAATACACCCATCGTTTACTGGTTTGGGTTAATAATGTGCTTATTTCTGTGGAGGAAAACTGCAGTTTTGAGATCCGCTAGAGTCAGTGAGTCATCAGCTGGGAATCTAGCCCAATTTTACACATTTTTTTACGCCTAATATTGAATAAGGCTACAGATGCACTTTTTCGGAGGGGGGTAAACTAGAAGTTGTGCTTTTGATTACGAAATTAAGTTCTATTAATCTTTTCCGGATACATCATGCTATAGGGAATGTCCGATTATTTATATGCATACTTGAGTATTTAAGGATGAAGAACAATTTACACTTACCGGCCACTTTATTAGGTACACCTTACTAGTACCGGGTTTGACCCCCTTTTGCCTTCAGATTCAGAACTGCCTTAATCCTGCATGGCAAAGATTTAACAAGGTACATGAAATATTCCTCAGAGATTTTGGTCTATATTGACATGATAGCATCACGCAGTTGCTGTAGATTTGTCAGCTGCACATCCATGATGCAAATCTCCTGTTCCACCACATCCCAAAGGTGCTTTATTGGATTGAGTTCTGGTGGCCGTGGAGGCCATTTGAGTACAGTGAACTCATTGTCATGTTCAAGAAACCAGTCTGAGATGATTCGTGCTTCATGACATGGCGTGTTATCCTGCTGGAAGTAGCCATCAGAAGATTGGTACACTGTGGTCATAAAGGTATGGACATGGTCAGCAGCAATACTCAGGTAGGCTGTGGCGCTGACACGATGCTCATTTGGTACTAATGAGCCCAAAGTGTGCCAAGAAAATATCCCCCACACCATTACACCACCACCACCAGCCTTAACTGTTGATACAAGATAGGATGGATCCATGCTTTCATGTTGTTGATGCCAAATTCTGCCTCTACCATTTAAAAGTTTCACCAGAAATCGAGACCCATAGGATCAGGCAACGTTTTTCCAGTCTTCTATTGCCCAATTTTGGTGAGACTGTGCAAATTACAGCCTCAGTTTCCTGTTCTCAGCTGACAAGAGTAGAGCTGTCGCCCATCCGCCTCAAGTTTCGACGTGTTGTGCGTTCAGAGATGCTCTTCTGATTGGCTGATTAGGAATTTGCTTTTACGAGCAGTTGGACAGGTGTACCTAATAAAGTGGCCGGTGAGTGATGCAATCAATTAAATCAAATCCAGCATAACATCCAGCATAAAGCTGAATTTATGATTGGAAAACTTTGAACTTTGTTTAAGCCCAGGCTTCCTAATTTGTAGACATATCAGTGAGAAAACACTCTTTGTTCTATTTTTTACTCTATAAAACTCTAAAAATCTATTTTTTACTCTATAATACTCTAAAAAACAAATGCTATCACTATCACTTTCAATTCATGTTCTGTTTTCCCTTTTAAAAAAAAACAGAAAACTTGCTCTAATACTCTGTTATGCATGCTCTATTCTGTCTACTTTATATATATTTATATAAATCCTAAATTTACAGTACCATATACAGTTTAGACAAATTTTGTATAAACTGTATATTTGATTTTTTTTTTCTTTTTTAAATATTTCCCAAATGATGCTTAGCAAAGCAAAGAAAATTTCTCAGTACGTCTGATAATATTTTGTCTTTTGAGGAAAATCTTATTTGTTTTATTTTGGCAAGAATAAAAGCAGTTTTTAATTTTTAAACACCATTTTAAGGACAAAATATTAGCCCCTTTAAGTTATTTTTTTCAATAATCCACAGAACCATCATTATACAATGACTTGCCTAATTATCCTAACCTGCCTAATTAAACTAGTTAAGTCTTTAAATGTCACTTTAAGCTGTATAGAAGTGTCTTGAAAAATATGTATTAAAATATTATCAACTGTCATCATGACACAGATAAAATAAATCAGTTATTAGAAATGAGATATTAAAACTGTTATGTTTAGAAATGTGTACAAAAAAATCTGTCAGTTAAACAGAAATTGGGGAAAAAAATAAACTGAGCAGCTGATAATTGCGGGGGGGGGGCTAATAATTCTGACTTCAGCTGTATATAGAGAGAGAGGACTAAAAAAACGTAAAACATATACTGATTTCTGGAGTTATGGTATATAGTATAGTAACTGAGTTATTGCAGATATTTTTTTATGTTTTAGTAGATTAAATCAAATTACTAACTTGAATCAGTTTTTATGTCACGTAATTTATAAAAAAAAAGTAAATTTACATTGGATTTTTTTATTTAAAAGCCTTCTAAAACAAGCTAAAATGTTGACATTCAAAAATAAGCACTGTATATGCAATCCAAAAACATTGAGTAGCATCAATAATAATAATACATACACTGTATAAACATGTTTTCTGCAAGCTCAACTCCCATATTACACATTTACTTGATTTTAAATATGTAAATAGCACAAACAGTTGTTTTTCACTCCAGTTGAATCTTAAAGGAATTCTGGGTACAAGTGAGCTGATCCTTAAACACCACGAGAGAGAAAAACACAGAACTAACCACCAGTCTGAGCCCTGATTTGTATGGATTACCCACAATCCTTTGCTATTGTATGGCATGCTGCCTAAAACAAGATTCAAGGTCAAGAGGTCAGAGGGGCTGAGGTGAAGTTTAACACATGCTGGAATGCATCAACAGAGGATTTTTAGAGATGTTCATAAAAGTAGTTTATACCATAGGATTAGAGCTCTTTAAAAAAAAAAAAGTATGGCTTAACAAGCATAAGATAATTTAGCTATATCTACTTCTGTGAATCGTCCAGAATTAAACAGAAATGGCTAATTGCTTTTTCGACAACCAGCCTTTACTAAAATCATGCAGATAAAGCAGAGATAATTGCTGGCACGTATATGAGAAACCTTCCCTATTGTGCTGTTCTTCAACTGTATCGTTCTTGCTATAATTACACCTGCCGTCTTCAACACATTATCCCACACAAATCTGTTCTTCTCCGGCTTAAAAATCTGCAAAATCTCACTTTTCCTGCAGCACCAACATTTTTTTTTCTTTTTTTTTCAATTGAACTAATAAGCAACTTTGTAAAGAAAAATTAATTTATTATGCATTTATTTTATTTATTGCATTGCTATACAGGGACTTTTCACTGTTTGCATCACTCCGCTTGCCCTTGTGTATAATTTTTGTGGATTTTGAGTGACTCTTTTTATAACCTGTAAGTGGCGACAAGTGACTAACTTTAATGGTGAGTCATTTGATTCGTTCATTCAAACAATTTGTTCGAAAATTCAGGAATGGAACAATAGCCTGTTGTTATTAGTGAGTCACTCAATCATTCACCCAATCAAGTGACTCTCTTTAAGATTGTCGTTTGATTCATTCCTTCAAGCAATTCGTTCTCAAAGCTTTCAGAAATTAAATAAGTGCTTGTTAGTATTAAAAAGAGTCACTGAATGACTTACTTTTAGAGCAAGTGATTTGATTTGTTAATTCAAGCAATTTGTTTAAAAAGCTACTTCATTCGGGGAATTACTTAAGTGCTTGTTTAATACAACAGAATCACTAAATGACTCACTTAACCAAAATGACTGTCTTTTAGAGCGAGTCATTTGATTCGTTCGTTCAAGCAATTTGTTCAAAAAGCTTATTCATTTATTCATTCATTCATTTTCTTTTCCCCTTAGTCCCTTTATTTATCAGGGGTCGCCACAGCGACCATGCGGCCAACTTATCCAGCATATGTTTTAAGCAGCGGATGCCCTTCCAGCCACAACCCATCTCTGGGAAACATCCACACACACTCACTAACTTTGGACAATTTAGTCACCCAATTCACCTGTATCGCATGTCTTTGGACTGTGAGGGACACCATAAGACCCGAACGCAGGGAGAACATGCAAACTCCACACAGAAACGCCAACTGACCCAGCCGAGGCTCGAACAAATGACCTTCTTACTGTGAGGCGAATGTGCTACCCACTGTGCCATCGCATCTCCCCTCAGTTAAGCAATTAATTCAAAAAGACAATTTGCTTAGAAATTTAAAGTCAAAACTGCAGAATCACTGAATGACTCACGAATTACAAGAAATTACTGTCGCTTAGAGCATGAAACTAATTTGAACTAATTGCTTGAATAAATTAATAGTCATTTGATTAATTCATTCAAGCAATTAGTTCAAAATATAATTTGTTCAGAAAATAAATAAGGGCTTGTGATATACAGAGTCACTGAATGACTCAACCAAAATGACTGTCTTTTAGATTGAGTCCTTTGTTTTATTTATTCAAGCTGTTCATTCAAAAAGCTAATTCATTTAGCAATTAAATAAGTTGGTCAATACAACAGAATCACTGAATGAATCACTTAACCAAAATTACTGTCTTTTAAAGTGAGTCATTTGATTGATTCATTCAAGCAATTAATTCAAAAAGTAATTTATTCAGAAATTAAATGAGTGCTTGTCAATTCTAGAGTCACTGAATGACTCACTAAACCAAAATGACAGTGTTTTAGAACGAGTCATTTGATTCATTTGTTCAAGCAATTTGTTCAAAAAGTAATTTATTCAGGAATTACATAAGTGCGTGTCAATATAACAGAGTCATTGAATGACCCACTTAACCAAAATGACTGCCCTTTAGAGCGAGTTATTTGATTTGTTCTTTCAAGCAGTTAGTTCAAAAAGCTAAGTGCTTGTTCAATACTATAGTCACCGAATGACTCAGTCAAAATGACTCTTTTAGAGCGAGTCATTTGATTAATTCATTCGAAAAGTTAATCCATTCAGGAATTAAATAATTGAATGACTAAATTAACAAATTGACTGTCTAAAAGTTGGTCATTTGATCATTCATTCATTCATCCAACTCATTCATAAAAGCTCAATTAATTTAGAAGTGTCTTAAGCTGCGTCTCATTTCAGAGGCTGCATCCTCGGAAGGATGCAGACTTCAAAGGTGAGTCCTTCGAAGTCCACACAGGCTCAACCGAGCCACCATAGCAACCATAACAGCTGCTGTTAATAATCGGTAATATAATTATTAATGACTTTTCAATAATGACTTTTCAAAGTGATTTTAAAACTGTTTTTTGTCATTTTGTATATTGTAAGCGATCTAAAGGCAAGACAGGGTTTATAAAAGCTGGAAATATATTTCCTTTGATCCACACATCTACACATAAACATGTAAACGCTCTATAAATTACCCTTTTCTAAGACATGTCATACTCTTATTTGTTTTTTTGTTTTTTTACCTGTGTTTACATATCCACGTAAAATAAACCTAATTCATACATTTAAACCGGAGTTTTCTGTTACAAGTGTCTTGCAGTTATCATCGCGCAAAGAATCTTGGGCCGTTCGAGGCTGTGAAGAATCCACCGATTGTGTCCTGCATTAGCTGGGAAACGAAGGACGAATTTGGAGACTGCGTTTGAAGGAGCCTTCAAATTTTTTTTAAATGAGACAGCCTTCGTCACACCGATGACGCAGTGCACTTCAGATGCATCCTTCAGAGAATGCAGCCTCTGAAATGAGACACAGCTCTAATTAGCCAATGAATTAATTACTCTGGTTCAACATGGAACCAAACACTTCTACTATTTACTCAGCTTCTTTTGTAATTAATTTCACTCATGGTACCAAAACTGACCAACTAACTGTCAAATTTGTGTACAAAATGCACACTAGACCTGCAAAATACTTCAGGGAATTTTATTTTCTGCTTCATGCCAGGCTCATAATCATCCCGTCTGGCTTTATTTTGTTTTAATGACTGTCTGACTACAGTATACCTTACATAATTGCTAATTGCACACTGTGATGTACCATTGAGGTAAGAATCTGTCTTCAGCAACCTTTTCCATTGCAAACATTCATTTTACTTCTCATTTTCACTTTAAAATCCACAGATGGACGAGGTTAAAAATAGCCCAGCGTAATCTCACTTTCACAGCTTCTGTGATGCAGGCCACTTTCCTTCGCTGTCAAGTCTGGTGTAAGTGTGGTGGGTTCAGAGAAACGGCGAAAGAGCTTTGTGGATAAGGGACAGTGTCCTCGTGCTGACCTCTACATCCAGACACTGAGGTCAAACTGTTTCAACAGGAAAACAGCCCTGGGTCATGGGTTAAATCAGGATCATGGGTGGCCTGATTTTAAGGCTAAGTGGAAAACAAATGGCCATTCGTCAGGGATTAAAAGAAAGGATATGCGCAATGTCCACTATTTCCTTTTTATGATATATGTAGGTATGTAACGATTAGGGTTGGACGATGTCGACAATGGCATCGTCATTGTAGGCGGCGGTGAATTAATTATTTATGAATAATTAATTAATTTATTACAAATTAATTATTTTGCAGCCTAATGTTTTAACTACCTGACCCGCTTGGTCTTTGTTTTACCCATAAGTAATCATAAATAAATAAATAAATAAATAAATAAATAAATAAATATAAGTTACAAACATATTACCACCTGTCAATCACTTTTTCTGCAGGACTCTGGCATGAATAGGCAGAGTGATCAGTGTCGTTATAATGGCGTCGACAAACTTGGTTGGTAAAAAAGGTGCACAACAGGAACCAACCAACAGTGTCTGAGGTTTTAGCTAAAATCATTAAGTACAAGCATGAAAGCGAAAGACAAGTAGTGTACTGCTGCTGTGAAACATTACCTGATAGATTCAAAAGACTGAAGAGTCGTTAGATAGAGACAAGATTAATTAAATATCACCTTTACAACTATTGTGAGACGCAATCCAGCGGTACATCCTTGATAAACTCTGGGGTTTTGTGCTCAAAGCACCCGCTGACTGCCTGGAGCTCAGACGTGCACATATACTGCTGAAGCGCATGCCTGTGTGTGAAGTCATGTGATGTGCGTTTTCAGAGGTATAGTGTTGACGGAAGGCTGTTCAGAAATGCTAGGTAAAACACTGTGGACGTGGGCCATTTTCAAGACGTATTAGTGTTAAGTGTGCGCTTTTCGCAAGCGAGTTGCTGCTGCGATGGGGGCAGGATTAAGGATTGCGATGCTGGCTCTACCCGATATCAGTGATGGACAATGGCATCCTCTATCAACCCAACCCTAGTAACGATTCACCATGAGTCGGTTGAAAATTTATTCAAATCTGTGATGATTCAAACCGGTTGAATGGATCGCGATACATGTTTTGAACAGAGGGGGTGCTGTGCTTAGAGGCGCAAGCTCGCTTTACCTGCAGATTAGCGGCGAGCAGGAGGTGGAGTGGCAGAGTAAGATGACAACAGTGACAAGATTCTGCAAAAAGACGTTTACATACACTAACCGAATAAAGAATATGATGCACATACACCGTCAGCATAGTGAAATCTACTGTCACAGACGTCTATATGCAAAAAAACTATTAATAAGCCAGACCATGTGGATTGGATGATTTGCAGCTCCACTTACTCCGACAAGTGCTGCGGAGATCACACGGTGCATCAGTGTTTTCATAGACACAAATGTTTTTCAGAGTGAAAGAGAAAGTTGTTCTGTTACAGAAGGAGGTATTAGATTATTTTGACCATCTCCTTTTCAAATTACTTTATCCATATTTTATTAATTTGCTTATCATTATTGAATATTTAAAAATGTTCAAGATTATCTCTTTTTAAGTGAATCACACTGATGATTATACTAATTAATTATTCATTCATTCATTTTGCTTTGGCTAAGTCCCTTTATTAATCAAGGTCGCCGCAGCGGAATGAACCGCCAACTTATCCAGCATATGTTTTACCCAGCAAATGCCCTTCCAGCTGCAACCTAGTACTGGGAGACATCTATACACACTCGTTCACACACACTATGGCCAATTTAGTTTATTCAATTCACCTATAGCACATGTCTTTGCACTGTGGAGCAAACACACGCCACCACATGCAAACTCCACACAGAAATGCCAACTGACCCAGCCAGGACTTAAACCAGCGACTGTGAGGTGACAGTGCTGTGAGGTGACAGTGCTAACCACTGAGCCACCGTGTCATCTAGATCAGTTGTTCTCAAAGTGGGGGTCGGGACCCCCCGAGGGGTCGCGGGACATTGAAGGGGGGGTCGCCTGGTGATTTCCAAAAATCTATTTATTTTTAATAAACCATAAGAATTACCTTATATTATTTATAACCTACTAAAAAAAGAAAAAAATAGTTGTTTATAGTTACTATGTACTACTGTATATAGTTACTTTATAGCTTATAGTTCCTAGTTCTATTGGATTGCAACCCCTGGGGTAATTACATTACATTAAAGACACAGCAATAGCGTCAGATGCAGCAGATTAATTTTATAACACCAGGTTAAACTTTCTAGCCTATTTACAGCACTGGCATACATTACAAAAAATTCAACCAAGAATAGACTTGGGTCTATTGGTGTGCGCGCCATTGCATGCAAGATTTCTGGATTTATAACCATCTCAAAAGATATTGGGGGTCGCCAGTCACAGGCATTGTTATTTTGGGGGTCATGGACTGAAAAGTTTGGGAATCCCTGATCTAGATGGATAGATTTAATTTTATTTTTTACTTTATTTCCCACTTATTTAAACGTCCTTCTTTCCTTTTAGGAGCATGTACCCTGAGCTCCTGTAAACCACAAAAAAAAATTTTAAAAATCCTTGCATGTTTGAATACATTTGGCGAATGAAGCTGAATCTGATTCAGTTTTTTAATGGTACATCCCCAGTGACAGGTTTGAATCCTTTATTGCTGAGAGTATACTTTATTCAAGGCAAAAAGGGTCAAACTTAACACTTTAACACTTAACACAATAACACTTTATTTTGATGGTCCATGTGAGTATTAGTTGACCATCTGCTTAATTTCTGCAGATACTGCTCCTTCAACAGACATTTAACTACCAGTTACTTTACAAGTACATTGTTACAAGTAACAGTCTACTTATAATCTAATAAAACATAGTTGCAATGTAACTTAAATTCAACAAACGGACCATCAAAATAAAGTGTGGCCCAAACTTTATAAGGCAACATGTAGCTAATAAACCAGCCAGTCCAATTCCTAACAAACATTAACTATAACTATAACTATATAAACGTAAAATGTGACTTTAAAGATGGCATATTCACATTCAAACTATATTTAAACAAGCAAGCAAACTGAAAATAGTCAATATCAGGCTAGAGAGAGTGTCAGACAACCTAGGCTGAATAGATTTTATTGGAGATGTTATATAAGGCTCAAAGGTCAGTGTGTCTGCATTCAGAAGCAGAACTCACAACTGACATTTGGTCAAATATTTACTAGTTCCCTCTCCTTTTAATTAAGAAAATAATGAAATAATACTGCAATGAAATACTATTTGAAGCAATAAAACACTGCAAAGAGAAAAAATAAAGTGTGATTAGATTCTTATTGACTGTCTTTTTGTACAACTGATCTGACAGACTATTAGGGCGATTTCTTCTGACAAACATATTAAAAACATTGATTGGATTACAATTTATGCTTATTAGGAGCTTATTTTATTGTGTTTTTCTGGAATATAGGCAGGGATTAGCAGTGAACTGGTGGAATTAGACTATTAATCTGTGTTATAAAGAACTAATAAATCAATAAATAACTAAAAATCTAGCAAAGATTAATCAGAATGTGAGAAATCATACAATTTTAAATGACCATAAGCTTGCTGAGAATTATTACCGCAATCATACACGTATGCCAGGTATATGCTGAAACTGAATAAAAAAATTAAAGATATTTAATCATTTGTAGTTTACTTTATTTTTTAAATGTAATAATAAGATAAAATAAATTTAAAATCTTTTTAAAAATTATTGTTTTAATTTTATTAATCGCTAAATCAATAATTATTTAGAATTTATTAATTGTGTTTATAAATTTATTATCTTTTATCTGATGTTAATAATAAAGGTATAAAATAAAATACCTTGCACAGATAGGTAGCATTCTGATTGAATGTAGTGGGCAGCTCTGACCCAAAATGCCAGGGCCGATTTTTTGTCCCAGTCCAGCCCTGCCAATACTGCATTAAAAACAGACCCAAAGGAAAGTAAAAGTACACATTTATAAAATTACTTTCAATTCATGAGAAAAACTACTCAATCACAGAAGTTTGAGTATTTGTAATTTGTTACTTTACACCACTGTTGTACCATAAATCATGACCCATTTCACAGTATTTCCATCCCCATTTTCTCAGAGATTTCCGTATAATTCAGAGCAACACATTTTAGAGTAAAAGCAATGATTCAAAAACATCTGAATGCTATTATAAAAGGTAAATAAAGTCATGCTGAGAGCCGTTAACAAATCCATCACAGCTAAATGAAAGCATGCTGAGGCCAAAGCAAGAGTCAATTATTATTAAGATGTGAAGCCATTCCAGCAGTCAATAAAAGCATGTGTTTGCCTAATTACAGGGTGAAAAAAGCATTAATATGTTCTGGCGAAACAGACGTTTAATAAAAAGCTCTATAAAAGGACACCAATTACTACATAGTGAGTTATACCTAACCAAACATCCAAAAAAAAAAGAAAGAAAGATGCTATATGTGTATTTATTAAAGAAAAACACTGGTTTATTGAGAGCTACAAGTTCATGGCTTGAGATTTCCAAGTATATGAGGTTTATATGGGTTTATAAGACAACAATGTGCTCGTAAATAGCAGTGGGAAATGTTAAAGGTCATGAAAAGTACTACAAAATGCAAGAAAGAAAAAAGGAAAATCAATCTCTGGTCATATGATTAATTATTAGAGCAGGCAGAAAAATAAAGATACTATTAAAGTGGTTTTGACATCCCATTTCCTGCACTTTCCCGCAGGAACTCAGGCAATAAAAACAATCTAAGTGTGAATTTCCTGCCGCGGGCAACAACAGTCCAAACACGTCCTCAACAGCCGCATGTGAAGGTAAACACTGGCAATCTGCTTTCATAACACAGAACTATCTGTAATTGTATTGTTATTGTTCATACTGTTGCAAGTATTTATAAATAGAAGCTTTACTTTTACAGTTCTAACTTTCTTATTAGATATAGTATTAATATAACTGTGAGATATAATATCAAAAATAGGGAATCTAAACTAAATTGTGAGATCTAAATATAGAAGAGTGAGGTATAAACAAGGAATTGAAAGATATTAGAACAGAAAGATATGCTGCAAAAACATCAATTTGATCTACAAGTATTTTCTGTTTATTTACGGTTGTTAATTGAATTATGGGATGTTGATCTCTGATTTGTTGACTTTTGATTTTGAAAAATCAACTAGTTTAACAAAGTGGCTTTTATTAACATTTTAGTTTAAAATAATATAATGTATAAGAAAGAATATATATATAGAAATAAGTCTGTAAAATAACAGAAAAAGTTCTGGCAGTTTATTACTAGGTTTTAGCATCCTAATATACAACGCTAACCCAAACAATATATCACTAAACTAGGGCTGTCAAATGATTTTAACAATTAACGTGATTAATCACACTTTTTTTGTAATTAATCATGATTAATCACGAAACGCCATATTTATTACAGAAATAAAAACACAGGCATGTAAGTGCCATTTGAATTTCAAAACAGTCAACGCCAATGACAAACAAAAATGCTTTCCATGTTGGATTCTAAGTGGACTACAAACACACACACACACACACACAGGTGAGCAAGGGATCCTTTCAGATTCATCAACACGCACGATCGCGTTCATCAAATTTGCTTAAACTAAGCGTACTAAAGTATGGCTGTATTTTACAAGCAAGGATTCTGACACAGCAACGTGAAGCAGACGCTTTACACAAGTTGCGTGTAGGGGAAACATGTCAAACTTATGAAATGTGAGGGCTCATGGAAGTAGCTTAAAGGCAGAGAATAGGGCTGTCTTTGACAGCTTGCGACTTTATCTGCCACTTTCACTACAGTACATTTACATGGGCACCAATACTCCGCGTTTATGATGAAGATAATACTGATTAAGAGTCTACCGTTTAAGCAGCGATTTTGATTACCTTAAAGGATCATGTGAGTACCGAAGTGCTGTGGGGGTTTTTTCCGTTCGCTATGCGGTATCAAATTCCATTAAAACATCCTGAATGAAAATATGCTGAGTGAGAGTGAACTGCTGAACTGCAGTTAAAGTCTAAAGATTAAAAATTAAGCCCCCCAAATTGCATGAAACTCTGGAGGAAACGCAGGATAGCCTGCTGATGCCACATTAATTGTTTTATACTGAAACTTTCCTTCTAAATGTGAGTCCTTGGTCTTATCCAAATTTCTTTGCACGTTAAACACACACAGGGCCGGAGCAAGCTGAACTGGTGCTCTAGGCAAACGGCAATCATGCCGCCCTCAACCCGAAAGTGACCGGTTTGAGGATGAAAGTAAGGATCGTGAGGGAGGGGTTGGGTGTAGCTGAAGAAAGTGAAGACCGGGCGGTTCGCTCACTATTCTGCTGCCCAAGGCGCCCGCCTGTCGCCTCTATGCATGCGCCGTCCCTGAACACACGTCGGCCACAACAGGAAATTAAAAAAAATCTGTAACTGCGTTTTTTGTGTTATTTTTTTTCACCTTAAATATTTAAAATTAATCACGTGCCTTAACGCGCTAATTTTGTCAGCTCTACTTTAAACTATTAAAAATGTTAATAAAAGTCACTTTTTTTACTTTTCAAGGTTAAAAGTCATTGGGGGAAAAGATCACGGTCCCATAATGCAATTCAGAAGCATAAATAAACAAGAAGAAAAAAAATATCTGAATCACAAAATATGGAAAACTGCTAATTTACAGATTTTTTTACAATGTAAAAACCTGCATTTGTGGGATATAAACTCTTAATTAATATGAGCCCAGAAATGTATCATGCTTTGCTTCTATTTGTAGGCGAGACCTTTTAACATTCTGTCAAGGGTCAACAGATGAAAAATAGCTATTCCTGGGCAATTCTGGCATATTTTACAATAATGTTGATTAAAGTGCATTGACCGTGTAAACAACTAAACCAAACTAAACTAAACTAGTTCAGTAGTTAGCACTGTCGCCTTACAGCAAGGAGGTTGCTGGTTCAAGTTCCATTGAAGTTGCATGTTCTCCCCATGTTGGGTTTCCTCTGAAATACCACAACCAGGTCGAATACCAGCAATACTACAACTGGGTAAAAAAAAAAATTGAAAAGTTGAGGAGAAATTGCTACTTTCTTTTAAAACCCAGGTAAGCAAAATAAGTAAATTTTTGAAAATTAATGAATGAACTAAACTAAACTAAACTGAACTGAACTGAACTGAACTGAACTAAACTAAACTGAACTGAACTGAACTGAACTGAACTGAACTAAACTGAACTGAACTGAACTGAACTGAACTAAACTAAACTAAAACTATGGTGACATTTCAAAGCATACGATAACAAAACATCTATCTAATGCAAAGATTTCCATTTCTATGTGTTCTGGATGTTTTAGCCCTTATAAATCTGTACAGCTTTAAGAAAAAACTCGCTGGGTTTAAATCGGTGCTGGCAATGCTGAGTATAGATGTTTAAATCCCTAACTAAACTAAAATAAACTAAACTAAACAAGAACAAAACGAAAAAGAAAACAAAAACTAAACATAAATGTAAACATAAACGAAAACTAAATTAAACGAAAACTAAACTAAACTAAAACTATGGTAACATTTCAAAGCATACGATAACTAAACGACTAATGCAAAGCTTTCCATTTCTCTGTGTTCTGGATGTTTTAGCCCTTATAAACCTGTACAGCTTTGAGAAAAAACTCACTGGGTTTAAATCCCTGCTGGCAATGCTGAATAGAGATGTTTAAATCGCTTTCTTCAATACCATTAGTGCAGGGATACAGTGGGCTGTTCCTTTAATTAACACAAGCCGAGTGCTTGTTCAGCAGACAGATCCAGAGGGATTTTAGCTTATTGTGTGTGTTGGAGTTTTATGACTGATCTTGACCCCACAACATTCATCACCAACTCCCATTTGAATACAGCACAATGAAACTCGCCAAGAATTAACCAGTGCCTTTTAAATGAAAACAATATTGTAAAAAGAACACAGGGTTCAAAATCAATGCACGTCAGATGTTTGTTTTAATATCTAAACCTACAAATAAAACTTTTATAGACTATTTTCAGACACTCAAAGCATTCTTTTATAGAAATAATTCACCAATTAATTTTAAAATGATGTCACTATTTATAAAGCTCAGAAAAGTTTGTTTCCACCAACTGTTGAACAGATAATGCTGTTGAATATATATTTTTATATTATAGTTAAAGTTTTATTTTATTTATTAATGGCCATATAGGGTTAGTTCTTCATTCATTCATTTGCTTTTCGGCTTAGTCCCTTTATTAATTTGGGGTCGCCACAGCGGAATGAACCGCCAACTTCTCCAGCACGTTTTATGCAGCGAATGCCTTTCTAGCTGCAACCCATCACTGGGAAATGTAGAAATAGTTGTATTTCAGTTAAATTAAATATATTTATAATGACTTTTCTTTGTCAAAGCTGAAGCAAAACAAATGTAATTTTTTTTCACGTTTTATTTTATTTTATTTCATTTATTTAAATGCAGACAGAACTTACAAAGTGCTAGTAAATTTTTACAATACATTATAAAAACGATGTCAGGAAACCACTGATATATGTGCACCCCAAATTAAAATAACATTTACATTTAAAAATAAAATTAAAGAAAATACTTTTTTTTCTGATAGAAAAACACCATTCATTCATTTACTTTCTTTTCGACTTTGTCCCTTTATTAATCTGGGGTTGCCATAGCGGAATGAACCGCCAACTTATCCAGCATATGTTTGACGCAGCGGATGCCCTTCCAGCCAAAACCCAACACTGGAAAACACCCATACACACTTGCGCTCACACACATACACTACGGCCAATTTAGTTCATTCAGTTCACCTGTACCGCATGTCTTTGGACTGTGGTGGAAACCGGAGCACTAGGGTTGTAACGGTATGAATTTTTTACGGTATGATAATCGTCTAAAACAATACCACGGTTTGACGGTTTCGCGGTATACGGTATGTTACAAATGTTACAAAATAATAGAACAGTGAAGCAAATTTGACTTTTTCCAAATGATATATTTTCAGTTACTATAAACAACACCACTTACAATGAACAAATAAAAAAATAAGAAAATAATAAATAATGTGTCAAAGTCCAAATAAAGTCCAAATAAACATGGTGCAAATCCTCAGTAAAAAAATTGATATAAATATTTACTATACTATAAATAGTTACATAACGAAACTAGATTCAATATGGAACATCCTGTGCCAGCATGGATATGGTTGTCTGTGGATATGGATTTGGATATGGTTGTCTGCAATAACCCTAACCCAGACAAACAGCTGCACCTTCATTTGCGTCTTTTGAAAACAGCAAGAGCAGCAGTTCGTCTTTGCTGTGTCACTGTTTTGTCATGTTTCTGTGCTGCTGTGCATGCAAAAGTACTTAGTATGAGAATTATTTCATGCAAAACTTTTTTTTTTGCGTTTTATTTAGCCGCGCATAAATGTATGCCTATCTCTCATTCTGTGTTGTTCAAAAAGCTCGTTTTTGGTCCACAAACAAAAGCGAAACCTATGCTTATTGGTTGTGATATAGCGAGTTTGAACCAATCTGGGCATGGAGGAGGGATAATGCATCAATGTATCATGTCTGGTTTGTCCGGAGACACAGTGACGAGCGTTTCTTTGTCAAATCAGCGTTGTCAAATTTTGATGACGTAACCGCACTGATTCCGGAGCCTCCGGAGCCGCGAATGTTATGTGATACAGCACTGGAAAGCTGAGATTCTCTTCTTTATGCCAATCTTTGAATTGTATGAATCGGATCAGCGGATCAAAAGTTATTAAACATTTAAGAGCAATACTTATTTTTACTTATTGTCTCTGTCTTTAAGGGTTAAAACCGTTGATATGCAATTGTTCATGGTATGATAATCGTGCACGTTCAAATCGTGGTAGACCGTCATACCGGTATATTGTTACAACCCTACGGAGCACACAGAGAAAACTCACATGAACAAGGGGAGAACATGCAAACTCCACACAGAAATGTAAACTGCTCCAGCTGGGACTCGAATCAGCGACCTTCTTGCTGTGAGGCGACCATTTAGCGTTTTATTTAGTCATATTTTACGTTGGACCTGTCATTTTTGAAGTGTTTTATATTTCTTTAATACTTATTTTATATTTCTACATTCGTAATTGCCCAGAAATTCTAAATAAAGTGAGAAAAAAATAATCACATATTGAACGAATGACTAAATTATACTGTCAATATAAACTATAACTTGATTGAATTTACAAAAAAGTACTATATTGTTATAAATTTATATCATTAACAGGACATGGGATGACTTATATCATGATGTGAGACATTTAGAGGCCTATCACACATGATATCTGCTGCATCTGTAATCTATCAATACTAACAGAGTCCTGCTGCCACACTAAGTATCCGCTCATGGCCGATTACTGCTCTAAACAGAATAATGAGAACGCCTGAATGGAGCAGACGAGATAATGCAGTATCAGAGCATCTAAAGTGCTGCTGCATTAGTGTTTTCAGTGAGCTTCCAACACCACTGACACACTCTTCTTGCTTCAAACTAGTCCAACGAGGTCTAAACCGTGCAGGTATTTGTTCTGTAATAGGGTTGTAACGGTATGAATTTTTCACGGTATGATAATCGTCTAAAACAATACCACGGTTTGACGCTTTCGCGGTATACGGTATGTTACAAAATAATAGAACAGTGAAGCAAATTTGACTTTTTCCAAATAATATATTTTTAGTTACTATAAACAACACCACTTACAATGAACAAATAAAAATAAAAAAATAATAAATAATGTGTCAAAGTCCAAATAAACATGGTGCAAATCCTCAGTAAAAAATAGATATAAAAATTTACTATACTATAAATAGTTACATAACGAAACTAGATTCAATATGGAACATCCCTAGATTTTATGTGCCAGCAAGGATATGGTTGTCTATGGATTTGGATATGGTTGTCTGCAATGCAGACAAACAGCTGCATCTTCATTTGCGTCTTTTGAAAATAGCAAGAGCAGCAGTTCGTCTTTGCTGTGTCACTGTTTTGTCATGTTTCTGTGCTGCTGTGCATGCAAAAGTACTTAGTATGAGAATTATTTCATGCAAAACTTTTTTTTTGCGTTTTATTTAGCCGCGCATAAATGTATGCCTTTCTCTCATTCCGTGTTGTTCAAAAAGCTTGGTCCACAAACAAAAGCGAAACCTATGCTTATTGGTTGTGATATAGCGAGTTTGAACCAATCTGGGCATGGAGGAGGGATAATGCATCAATGTATCATGTCTGATTTGTTCGGAGACACAGTGAAGCCTGTGAAAGTCCGCGAATGTTATGTGATACAGCACTGGAAAGCTGAGATCCTCTTCTTTATGCCAATCTTTGAATTGTATGAATCGGATCAGCGGATCAAAAGTTATTAAACATTTAAGAGCAATACTTATTTTTAGCCGCGGGCGGCTGTCTCGGTCTTTAAGGGTTAAAACCGTTGATATGCAATTGTTCATGGTATGATAATCGTGCACGTTCAAATCGTGGTAAACCGTCATACCGGTATATTGTTACAACCCTAATCTGTAATTGTGGTGGATAGACAATATTCGATATTAGATCCGGTTAAAAACGCCTTTGAGATCTTCTTCACGGCCGGGTGTAGATTTAATTGGGTCACTGGATAAAGGTAGTGTGGATAAAGGGGCAGTGTTTCTGGACCTAAAGAAAGCCTTTGACACGGTTAATCACAGTCTCTAACTAAATAAATTTTGCAAGTTTAAAATCTCAGCAGAGGCCTTACAGTGGTTTGGGTCTTAATTAGTTGGGAGACAGCAATGTGGGAGGGTCACACATCCAACAATATGGGCAGCCTGATCTCACGAGGAAACATACGTATTTTTCGTTTGTCAGTTTGTCAGTGGCTAGTTCAGTCGTACGAAAATGTCCGATTTTAAAAAGGAGGCACCCAACCCCAACATTGGGTGATGAGCAAATCGTACTAAATTGTACGAATTAGATCGTACGAATTCATACGAATTAGCCACTGAATTAAAAAGTTACGAATTGCTGTAAGATTGCGTTGATATGAGTACCTCAGGGATCTGTTCCTGGCCCATTGTTTTTTACAATGTACAGGGGTTAACTGCCAGTTATATATGCAGATAACACTGTCATCTATGTGTCTGCTAAAACACCTTGCCGGGCAGGTGAGCAACTGACCCTTTACAACTTATTTCAAGATGGCTTGAGCTGTCTCATTTAACGTTAAATGTCAAGAAAACTACATGCTTGTGCTTGTGCATAAAAAAACAGACCTGTAAAAGATACATTTGAGGTGCTGATTAAAAATAAAGTTATTGAAGAACTGGCTTGGCATAACTCTAGACATTAATTTAAAACTTGATAGTCATGTTAAAAATATAAGTAGGCTAAGCCAAGTCTAAACAGTTTTTTTAGTTTAGATTTTTAACATATCAAACTGCAAAATTATACATGCACACGATGATATTCTCTCACTTGGCGTATTGCATTACATCTTGATCACAAGCTTCTTTAACTATTTTGAAGCCTATTGACTCTATATGAACAAGCAGTTAAAATTATGGACATAAAGCCTATGAAATAGCATCATTGTGAGGTTTTATGTAAACATAACCTTTTTAGTTTATGTAAATTGTGTGTTTGTAAACATGTATTTTTATTTTATTATTTTATTATTATTGTTTTTATTTTTTTATTATTATAAATTTTTTCATTCATTCACTTTCCTTTCCGGCTTAGTCCCTTTATTCATCGGGGGTCGCCACAGTGGAATGAACCGCCAACTTATCCACCACGTGTTTTACACAGCGGAAGCCCTTCCAGCTGCAACCCAGTACTTGGAAACACTCACACACTCTCACATTCACACAAATACACTACAGCCAATTAAGTTTATTCAATTCACCTACAGCGCTCGTCTTTGGACTGTGGGGGAAACCGGAGCACCCGGAGGAAACGCACACCAACACGAGGAGAACATGCAAACTCCACACAGAAATGTTTACTGGTCCAGCCAGAACTCGTACCATCGACCTTCTTGCTGTGAGGCAACAGTGCTAACCAATTAGCCACCGTGCTGCCTATTTGTTGTAATGATGATTTGATTTACGTGATTTATGTTTCGCACTTTTAAACTTCCATTAACTGAGCATTTTCATGGTATATTGTGTGACTTTTCAAGCTGCAAATGCTTTTAGTGCACTAATTTTGAAATTGAGACAGTATTTTAAATGTTTGACTCCCTGAACAGTGCACTGACTACTGAACAGGAGACTGAGATGCACCCTGATTGAGATGCACTCTTAGTTTCTCTTGATGCTATCGAATAAAATGCAGTTAATCAAGTGTGCAGGACTCTTTCCAAGAGAGCAGGACAAATTTCCTGTTTCTTGTTGAAAGAGGAAATTTCTTTCTTTTTTTTCAACATGATTTCTTGACCAGCATCTGGAGTTCAAAGTTAAATAAATCAAGTGGGCTTTAGATAAGTAATGTAATATCAGTTGATGCATCTGTAAACCTGCTGTGAGGAGAAAACCAGACAAGCAGATTACTTCGAGAAAGCGGTAATAAAGCTACAGTGCAAAGCTAAAGGGAAGCCTGGTATAATGAAGCTGGCTGTTTCAAAGAGTCACCTTTCTCTCCCACTTGCCAATAAAAAGAAAAACAGCACTCGTGAGGGTCAAACATGTCTTGCACAAATAATGATAAAGTGTGTGAGGTTGTGGTAACCTGCAAGCTCTTGTTATCAACACTGAACTTTACTGTCTGAAGTGACAAAGAGATAAAAGACACTGAATTTATTTTGAAAAAGTAATGAGACAAACCTCTTTTATTATTATTTTATTAATTAGATTATATGTATACACTCACTGGCCACTTTATTAGGCAGGGTTCAACAATAAGGTCTGCCCGGTGGTCCAGTAGGGACCCCTGTCGCCCAGTAACGATGAGCACAGCGAAAAGATGGCAACTTGGCGGCAACATCAAACTATAAAGCTAAAAGAAAACGTCTATTTCTAAAGTCATGGAAGCAGACAATTACACGGGTACAAAATTAAGAAAATGAAAAAAGAAGAAAGAAAAATAAGTTTTAAAAAAAAGTTAAAAAAAGCAATTTTTATAAAAATAATTTAGAATTACAATAAAAAACCAGCACATTTTCCATACTGCATAAAATCTTGAATGTTAGGTTTATTGGGTACCTTACTAGTACCCCTTTTATCCTTCAGAACTGCATTATTCCTTCGTGGCATAGATTCAACAAGGTACTAAAAATATTCCTCAAAGATTTTACTCAATATTGACATGATAGCATCACACAGTTGCTGCAGCTGCACATACCCGTTCCACCACATCCCAAAAGCACTCTATTGGATTGCGATCTGGTGACTGTGGAGGCCATTTGATTATAGTGAACTCATTGTCATGTTCAAGAAACCAGTCTGAGATGATCTGCGCTTTGAGACATGCCGTGTTAACTTGCTGAAGTAGCCATCAGAAGGGCATGCTCAACAACAATACTCAGGTAGGCTGTGGAGTTAACACTATGCTCAATTGGTACTAATCGGCCCAAAGTGCACCAAGAAAACATCCCCCACACCATTATACCACCACCAGCACCCAAAACTGATACAAGAAAGGGTGGATCCATGCTTTCATATTGTTAACGTCAAATTCTGACCCTACCATCTGAATGTCGCAGCAGAATTTGAGTTTTTCCAATCTTCTGTTGTCCAAATTTGAATGGAATTGGTTGGAATTGTAGCCTCAGTTTCCTAGCTCACAGGAGTGGCGCCCAGTGTGGTCTTCTGCTGCTGTAGCCCATCTGCCTCAAGGTTGGATGTGTTGTGCATTCAGAGATGCTCATCTTCATACCTCGTTTGTAAGAGTTTTGCATTAACGAGCAGTTGGACAGGTGTACCTAATAAAGTGGCCCGTGAGCGTATATATTAGCCTTCCTGAGATATTGCAATCCCTTTTAGCAAAGCAAGGTAATTTTCACAATATTTCACAACAGTTGTTTCAAGCATGTTCAAGGTCAATATTATTAGCCCCCCTGGGAAATCTTGTTTTTTGATTGGCTACTAAATAAACCACTGTTGTCCAATGACTTGCCTAAAATTGTTATTATTAGTAGTAGTAGTAATAATAGTGGTAATAGTGGTATATTGAAAATATTATATAGGTTGAAATGGGATATCAACTAAATACATTATTATATATATTTTTTGTAGCTAAAGCCTTAATAAACTAAAATTACTAAACAATAATTAATAAAATAATCACTTACCATGTTACTATGGTATAGGTAGGCAAAAAAAATCAGTTAGTCATATATAGATAAATAATAAACACTGAGCTGTCTACAAAACATTTCTGGGCAGCACAATGAGCTTCCTACATAGTGCCATCAGCCATCATAACAAGCTGCTTTCCATAAAAATTGCCTATAATAAACCTGCATTTCTGAGCGTGGTGAGCTGCCTACCTAGAGAGCATTCTGGGTCATCATATAGAGCTTCCTCCGTAGATATATGTCTAATGTTTTTTTAAAATATGAACAGATGCTTTCCTGTAAAGAGCTATCTAGACAACATGTTTTGTGTATTAGAGTGAGCTTAGCTTACTATCTAGACTGCGTATTGTGATATCACATCACTCTGTGAACTGCAAACCTAGATTACACTTTTGGACATTTAAAATGTGCTGCGGCTGCTTACATGGGCATCCTAGTTACAGGCATAGTAAGCCGTTTTTAAGGATTATTAAGGGATTACTGCATAGACAGCATTTTTAGGGATCACTGCATCTGTAAGCTGCCTACCTAGAAAACATTTTGGGTCGTCATAAGCAAGCAGCATTTTTCACCATTATAAGGTGCTGCCCAAGTAGCCAGCATTATTGGCCCTGAAAACAGCATTTCAAGTAGGTTTCCTATCATGACAATCCATCTAAGAATGAGTTTGCTATCCAGACAGCAGTTGTGCATCACACTGCGCTTAACATTTTTGAATTTCACGCTACTATCAAGATTAATACAAATGTTTTTATGGATTTTCAAGAATCATAATGAGCTTAAGTTATAACATAAATAGCATTCTTGCATGCATTAGTATTGGAAAACATTTTGGGGTTGTCAGATTGATTGATTGATTGATTGATTGATTGATTGATTGATTGATTGATTATATTTGACAATTTTACCAAAAATATACAAACAAGTTAAGTTAGACTAATTCATACATATTTTAAAAACTGTAAAAGATAAAATACACAAAAAAGCCACAGGCTTATTTCCATTGTGGTCCTCGATATTCTTAAAAAATGAACGAGCTAATCATAAATGGAGTGCAAACATCAACAGCTCAGCAACTCGGCACAACAAAAACTTTAACTGTAAAACAACCACTTTTTAATTTCCCTTCTAAAAACACTCTTATTTGAATCTCTTTAAAAGTCGTGGGCAAAACATTCCAAGCAGCAGAGCTCGTACACAAAAAAGAATTTCTACCTGATTCACTCTTAAATCTATATGGGTAAATATCCCTGCTACAGTACGTGCTCTTGTAGAATGACAGTGCACCTCACTAACTAAAACGTAATAATTAAAAAAATATTTTGGGACCATTTTCTTTAAAATCTTAAAAACCATCACTAATTTTAAAAACTTAACCCTTTTCTCAACTTTTAAAAAATTTTAAAAAGTTACTTTGACTATAATGTTTCTTACTTGTCAGTAGAGGTACTTTAATAACAATTCTACACAACTTATTTTGGGCTGTCTGCAATTTATTTTTCTTTTTTATTTTAGAACTACCACTGTACCAAAAAGCTGCAGAATAGTCAAAGGCTGCACCAAGTGTGCCGCAAGCCTACGTTTGAGTGAAGGTCTCGGCCGTTAGATCGCCCCCTGGGGGCTGGCTGCAGTAAAAGTCATAAAGCCCGCCTCCTCCGTGTTAATGAAGGAGACTAGAGCCCAAATAAAAAAATGTATTGCACTTGCAATAAAATGTCCCGAAAGATTGTTCTGGTCGAATAAGGCAATGGTTATTGTGCTGAAATAGGTGCAGATCTTCATTTTTGTAAACAGTTTGTTTTTAGCAGTAATTTATTGCTGGGCGTGTCATCGTGATTGACAGTTGTGATTGACAGTTTCTCAAAGCAGCGCGTCTGAGCTTCGGCAGGAGACTGAAGTGTTTTTATTCGATTTCTGTGTTATTTTACCATGACAAAATGAGTTCAGCAGTAAACTACAGTTTCTGACATACATGATCCTGGTGGAACACTGTTTATTCGCTAAGGTCAGGGCTTTTTTCAGGCTTTATTAGTTTGCTGATACATGCCTAACCACCCAGATAGCAAAATACACTCGGGCCAGTTCCGGCTAGATTCTCGCCTGCCGGAGACTTACCCCTCAGAGCTCAGACTGACTACCTCTGCTGGACCTACTCCGGATGCCTGGACTCACTGCCCGATTCCAGCCCGAGTCAATCGAGCCAGATGCGGCGGCCAAGCGAGCCGGCGCTGCCGCATGTGAGCCGGAATCAGCCCGCGACGCCGCGAGTAGGTTATGCGCTGCGGCCCGGAGCTGGCGCGATTGAATATATAAAACCCTCATATTTGTTAACGTTATTACATTCATTTGTGTTGATATGACAGCAAACGCATGCTGAGAAGTTCGGGGGGCGTAGTTGACTTTACATAAAGCGTTTGGTTGGAAGCTCGGCTCCGCTCATTTTCGCGGCTCCTCCTCTGGCTCCATTAGACAATCCTTCTGCGCATGTCAAGGCTCCAATTTCAGCAGTCTTTTGCGACAGTTTGTGCCCGTCAAGCAGGCGTTTTGCCCTCAAGGCGTTCAATGGGAAAAGGGGCTGTCGCGTCGTCCATATTTTTTACAGTCATTGGGCTGCACTAATGCACTAGCTTAATTTTTTAGAGTTTGGGTATCTAGGAGCACTGCCTGTCTTGCTAAAAACTTAATTCTAGAACAAATTTGTGAATGGACTAAAACAGCCATCTTTTCACCTGTCAAATTACTGTCTAAAATGCAACCTAGGTGTTTCACTAGCTGTTTTGGAGTAATAATTTGATCCCCTACTTTTATCTTTGCCCCGACACATTTTCTTAATTTCGCAGCTGAACCAAATAAAATAAATTCCGTTTTACCCAAATGTAAGGACAATTTATTAAGACAAAACCATTTAGAGACTTATTCAATTTGTTTACTTATTTCATTTTCAATAAATTCCCTCCTCTCATGAGACACAATTATAGTTGCATCATCCGCATATAACAAAAGCTTATTTGAACAAGCCATTTTCAAATCATTAATATGCTGTATATTAAAAAAAGCAACGGACATAAAACACTGCCTTGTGGAACCCCATAAGTGATGGGTGAATAATCTGATAATACTCCATTTAAATCTACTATTTGCCTTCTGTTTTCAAGGTAAGATTTTATCCATTTACAGGCCAAGTTTCCAAAACCCATTGCTTTTACTTTTAAAAGCAATATGCCGTGGTCAACTGTATCGAAAGCTATTTGTAGGTCTAACAAAACCATCCCAACTCAACTTCCATTTATCCATATCTCTCTTTATAGAATCGGTTAAATATAAAATAGTTGAATCAGTAGAATGATTTTTCCTAAAACCCGATTGAAACTCATACAAAATGTCATGTTTTAAAAAATTATTTTCAATCTGCTCATAAATAATTTTCTCCATCACTTAAGTCATATGAAGCTTTAGGCTGCACTTTTGGGAACTATAAAAGCTGCACACTTTTAGTAATAATACAGCATTTTGGTGATAATATCGAACCACTATATAATACGTTGTCTACAATTATACCAAAAAAAAACAGGCATAAAGTTTTGTAAGATACCTACACAGACAGCTGCAGCATGCCACGGCATCATAGTGATGGTCACCATACAATGTGATCTCCCGACTTCTGCATTATATGAGCTGTCTAACTAACTTATCACCTAAACAGCATGCTTTGTAGTTTGCAGTGAGCTTACTACCTAGGGAATTACAATGAACTGCCCACATAATCGTAAATTTTTGCCCATACCTGTAAATTGCCTACCTTACATCCACCATAAGAAGCTAGATATAGGAGGAGTGAGTTGTCTTTACTACAACAGACATCATTTAGGAAAGTTTTGTGAGATAACTACACAAAACACAGCATGCCATGGCATCATAGTGATGTTCACTCTACAATGTTCCCTGTCTACTTCTGTATTATATGAGCTGTCTCACTAGCTTATCACCTAGACAGCATGTTTTGTGCTTTGAAGTGAACTTACTACCTAGGGAATAACACTGATCTGCCCACTTACTCATAATTCTTTTGCCAATGTTTGCGCTACCTACACCACAAGAAGCTACCTTGGAGTGTGTCTTTACAGACATCATTTAGGCAATTTCCGTGAGATACCTACATAGACAGCATGCCATGGCATCATAGTGATGTTCACCCTACAAAGTGCCCTGCCTACTTCAGAACCCTATTACCTGGCTAACTAGCTTATCACCTAGACAGTATATTTCGTGCTTTGCAGTGAGCTTACTACCTAGGGAATTGCATTGAATTGCCCACTTACTTATAAATTTTTGCCCATACCTGCAAATTGCCTACCTTACATTCACCATAAGAAGCTACCTATGAGGAGTGAGTTGTCTTTACTACTACAGACATCATTTAGGAAAGTTTTGTGAGATTCCTACACAGACAGCATGCCATGGCATCATAGTGATGGTCACCCTACAATGTCCCCTGCCTACTTCTGTATTATGCGAGCTGTCTAATTTATCACCTAGACAGCATGTTTTATGATTTTCAGTGAGCTTACTATAGGGAATTTCAAGAAACTGCCGACTTAGACATGATTTGTGTCAGTAATTACATTTACAAGTTGCCTACAGCAAAGGTGCTACCTATAAGAGTGTGCTTACTACATTCACAGTGTTTTTTGGAATGATTGTGAGCTGCCTACATAGACAGCATTGCATCCTAGTGATGGTGAACCTACAATGTGCCCTGCCGGCATCTCCATCATTGTGTGAACTGTTTAAATATTTTTAGGTATTACACTGAAATCATGCACATTTGTGATCATGGGCTGATAAGTGAAACACAGCCGATATAAAACTGTCCCTCAGTGAGTGTCACTCGTAGCAATAACCTATATTATTAAATAAGCTGCACTCTAGTCCATTAAAAAGAGCTGTCCCAAATTTGCTTACCTGTACATTATAAAAAGTTGACTAAGAGTAAGCTTACCACCTAGACATCATGATTTGTGCTTTGCAGTGAGCTTACTAACTAGGGAGTTACACTGATCAGCCCACTTACTCATAATTTTGTGCCCATATCTGCAAATTGCCTACCTACTAGGGATGGGAAGATTAACCGATATGTATCGATACGCGGTCATGCGCGTGCACGATGCGAGTGCATCGGTTGAGCAGCAGAGGATGAATGAAATTTTGGAAGCAAATCGAGATGCATCGGTTTTTGCGAGATGCATCGATTTTTCCGAGATACAGCTTATATTTTTAATATAGAATGTATTTTTTATTTATTAACAAGTGTTGTCAACTTGTTTTTGGCGCATAATTTAATCGACCTACATAAAGTAAGCCTTAGCAACGGATTTGCGGATGTGCACACACTACAACTCAGTGTATCAGGTGTGCGGATGAAGCTAGTGGAGCGCCCTCAGAAAGCGCGAGAAGCAAAACAAACATTTTATTCCCCACTGAGTTTTAAATCTAAAGTATGGCAACATTATGGATTTAAGGATGGACGACATGACAGGACAGATGCAATTTGCAAAATGTGCCGCGCATCTGTAAAATACGCGGGCAGTACGACTAATCTGAAATCTCACTTGAAGCAGCGCCACGGTGTTGTTGTGAAAGCATCTTCCAGTGTTTCTGCATCCCCGGCTTTCGCACTGCTTCAACCAGCTCCAAAAGTGGTGAGAAAAGCATTGCAAGTTTTTTTTTCCGTGCGCAACAGTTCTGCTCGCTCTACGCCAATAACGAATGCTATTGCATTGTTCATCTGCAAAGATATTCAGCCTAGTGTCACGGAGAACGAAAGTTTTAAACACCTCCTCCTGTTAATTTTTATTTAATTATAATAATAATAATAATATTAATAATAATAATGATAAAAATAATTGGGTGTCACGGTGGCACAGTGGGTAGTTTGACCACCTCACAGCAAGAAGATTGCTGGTTTGTTATATTTTTATCAGCCTGTTGTTTACAGTGACAGTGATGTTTCAAAGCAGCATAACACTGCTAGTTCATGACCTTAAGTTTTGAATATTCAGTGGCAAAATATATCTTTGTAAAACTTGTTTTCATAGTTGAAAAGTTAAATCACAATTCTTGTTGTGCAATGCTAAATTTATTTATGTTGAAAGAGTGCAAATATATATATATTTTAATATATATTGCACTTATACATTCTGTTTATCTTGAAAATACTGAAATAATATGTGCTATATGTTCTAAAATGGCCCTCTACTGTAAACTGACACTCTGGCTCTGAGAGAAGAGCCAGTTTGTAAAAAAAGTCTTGGTTTTGCTTGGTTAATAAATAATCAAACTCATTCAATGGCACAGCTTCCTCTTTCACATCATCTCATAAACTTGATCTAATTAGTTAGTGCTGAAATATCGCATCGTATCGTGTTGCATCGCAATATGTCACAAATGTATCGCTAATATATCGGATCGTATTCTTTGTATCGAGATGCGTATCGGATCGGCATTATAGCTTAGATGCCCAACCCTACTACCTACACAGTAAGAAGCTACCTAGGAGGGGTGTGTTATCTTTATACAGACAGCATTTGGGGGATTTTTTGCAATTTACCTACATAGGCAGCATGCAATGGTATCATAGTGATGGTCACCCTACAATGTCCCCTGCCTACTTCGGTATTATGCGAGCTGTCTAACTTATCACCTAGACAGCATGTTTTATGATTTACAGTGAGCTAAAAATAGGGAATTTCAAGAAACTGCCGACTTAGACATCATTTTTGTCAGTAATTACATTTACAAGTTGCCTACAGCAAAGGTGCTATAAGAGTGTGCTTACTACATTCACAGTGTTTTTTGGAATGATTGTGAGCTGCCTACATAGACAGCATTGCATCCTAGTGATGGTGAACCTACAATGTGCCCTGCCGGCATCTCCCTCGTTGTGAACTGTTTAAATATTTTTAGGTATCACATTGAAATCATGCACATTTGTGATCATGGGCTGATAAGTGAAACACAGCCGATAAAACTGTCCCTCAGCAAGTGTCAATTGTAGCTATAACCTATATTTTTAAATAAACAGCATCCTAGTCCATTAAAAGGATGATATGCTTACCTGTACATCATAGAAAGTCGACTAAGAGAAAGAATTATCACCTAGACAGCATGTTTTTTTGCTTTGCAGTGAGCTTACTACCTAGGGAGTTACACTGATCTGCCCACTTACTCATAATTTTGTGCCCATATCTGCAAATTGCCTACCTACACAGTAAGAAGCTACCTAGGAGGGGTGTGTTATCTTTATACAGACAGCATTTTGGGGATTTTTTTGCAATTTACCTACATGGGCAGCATGCAATGGCATCAGTGATGTTCACCCTACAATGTTCCCTGCCTACTTCTGCATCATATGAGCTGTCTAACTAGCTTATCACCTAGACAGCATGTTTTTGTGCTTTGCAGTGAGCTTACTACCTAGGGAATTACAATGATCTGCCCACTTACTCATAATTTAGCTTACCTAGGGGTGTGTTGTGTTTTTGCTATACAGAAAGCATTTTAGGGATTTTTTGGGTGAGATATACAGCATCTATGTCCACACAGACAGCATGCCATGGCATCAATGTGATGGTCACCATAACGTTACAATGTGCCCTGCCTACTTCTGCATCATATTTTAGGTATCACACTAAAATCATGTACACTTGTGATAATTAGCTGATGATTTGGGACACGGACAATGATGAATTGGCACATACCTGCTCTTTTCTCTTCTGCCAGCGGCCGCAGGGACTCTCCTCCACGATTTCACTCTCATCCTCGCTCTCCTCTTCTTTCTCCTCGGATCCAGAGTTTCTCTCCGGGACTGACATGGTCATTATATGCCACAAGAACACGGTAAAACAGTCGTCGCGCCTCGGTAAAAGAACCTCAGAAGAAGAGCGTTGAAATGACGCGCTGTTTCGCGATAGTCCACTGACATTATCTCCTGTCAGGAACAACTGATGTCGTATATATTTTTAATATTCCATCAAATCAAGAAGAAAAGAAAATGTTTTTGCATATTCAGAATAATAGCTGTTAAAATAGTTTAAAAATAAAATGTCCTCTCATACAGCAGTTTACCGCTTTGAAACGACACACAAACACGCCGAGTGCAACTGTTGGCACACAGATTACCGTAATCAGCAGAGACAACACGACTGTTGAAAAAGGTAAATAAATACACAAAAGATTTTCTCTTCCGAATCAAACAGAGAAAATCACGATGTTTTAGACAAATTATTGTCTTTGTAAAATGACTACGTATCTATGTGTTAAATACATAAAGAGAGTAACGTTAGCAAGCAGTTAGAAATGTTAGCTACAGCTTTAAATTACATTATAGTTCCTCTGAATGAACAGAAAATGAACGACTATCACTCATTTTGACTACAATTTCCGAAATACAGTGACTAAAATGTCGTGCAGTGTCGAAGTTAGTACACTCAGTAGTTTATATATATAAAAATTCTTGTCAGGCATACCTAAAACAAGTCATTTAATCACAATACGTTTTTAGTAGGCTACAAATTGTAAACTAATAAACTGATACTTTAGTTGTACATATTTTTACAAGGTGGTTTCAATATTTTACATTAAAGGCATTTAATAAAATATCTTAAACTGTGTTTGATTAGATTATGATAAGAAATGTTCCTTGAGCTTAAAATCCACATATTAGGATGATTTCTGAAGGATCACTTGACACTGAAAACTTATATAATTCGTTCATTCATTTTCCTTTAGCTTAGTTCTTTCATTAATCAGGCGTCACCACAGCAGAATGAACCACCAACTTATCCAGCATATGTTTTAAACAGCGGATGCCCTTTCAGCCACAATCCATTACTGGGAAACAACACTCATTCACACACATACAGCCAATTCAGCTTATTCAATTCACCCATAGTGCATGTCTTTGGACTTGAAACCGGAGCATCCAGAGGAAACCCACACCAACACAGGAAAAACATGCAAACTCCACACAGAAACGCCAACTGGTCCAGCAGGGACTCGAACCAGCAACCTTTTTGCTGTGAGGCAACAGTGCTAACCACTGAGCCACCGTGTCACCCAAAACTGATATAATGGTGCTACAAATTCAGCATTTGATCACAGATATAAAATATACTCGCAGAAGAAGGCTGTTTTTTTTCAAATTATAAACTATTTTACAATTTATATTTAGTTGTGCACAGTACATGTGCTGCATATAATCTTTTCTCAGTATAATAACCATCACTGTTTTCTTGTCTACAGAGAAATTTAAGAATCTTCAAGTATAATTATGATATCAGTTGAAGTTAATCTATTAAAAGAACTGAAAAAGCCTGTTTGATGAATGAAAAGAAAGATCAAATGACTCGGGAATATACTAACTTGTTATTTAAAGTCATTTAGGTTTGCAGAAAGGTGCTGTCCGTGGTTCTGACCAAACACTGAACAATGTATACATGTTTAATTTCATTATAAAAGTCATGCAATGTAGTGGAAGCACCAACATTTCAATATACATACAAAATAAAGATGCATTTAGTTATAGTTGCAAACATGCATGCAATTCTTTTTTTTTTATCTAATATAATTAATATTTTGATACATTCTCTGTATTTTTTCACACAAACCCTAGTCCACTTTCTTTGTAATTAGACAGAACACACAAACCTCCAAAGTGAGAACTGAATGACCCGGACATGATGCCAGCAAACACTTACAAAAGTGCAACAGTTCAGCCAAGGGATAAACAAATGCCTGGCTAAAAATGTCTCTTGTTATTGTTACATTTTATAAATGATGCTCTGAGCTGTCATAGCAATTTACGGTCAAATCAGCCTCGTTAATTAAGATTGAAAAAGTGCTGGAAGAGATGGTTTGTGTCTGAGTGAAGCTGTATTTGGTATTGCTACAATAATGAATGAAAACAAACTGCAGTTACATTTAGGAAGGTAATGCTCATTATGATAAGCGTTGACTTTATACCATTAACATAACATTAGAATTTAATCTAATGTATTTTAGGGGAATAAATCAAAGCTCAAAATGTTATCACTCTTTGTTTTGGAAAAAAAACCCAAATTTTATTATTACTTGTTTTTAAAAAAACATTTAAGTTCAAAAACTAATCTGAGTACAGTGAACTTAATCCATTTGAGTAAACAAAGCAATTTAAGCACAGTAAAACCCAATAAATAAAGAGAACTCAAACCAACTGAGTACTGTAAAACCAAATAAGGCAACTCAAATATACAGTTGAAGTCAGGATTATTAGCCCCCTAAATTATTAGCCCCCGTTAATTTTTTTCCCCAACTTCTGTTTAATGGAGAGCAGATTAAAACATAGTTTTAATAGCTCATTTCTAATAACTGATTTATTTTATCTTTGCCATGATGACAGTAAATAATATTTGACTAGATATTTTTCAAGACACTTCTATACAGCTTAAAGTGACGTTTAAAGGCTTAACTAGGTTAATTAGATTAACTAGGCCGATTAGGGTAATTAGGCAAGTCATTGTATAATTCTGTAGACTATCGAATATATATATATATAGCTTAAAGGGACTAATAATTGACCTTAAAATGGTTTTAAAAAAAAATTAAAAGCTGCTTTTATTTTAGCTGAAATAAAACAAATAAGACTTTCTCCAGAAGAAAAATATTATCAGAGTTACTGTGAACATTTCCTTGCTTAATTTTAAGAAATATTTTAAAAAGTTTAAAAAAAAATCAAAGGGGGTCTTATAATTCTGACTATTTATTATTATTTTATATTTTACATTTCTAATAGATTATTTTTTATCATTTTAAAAATTGGCGACACAGTGGCACAGTAGGTAGTGCTGTCGCCAGACTCGCCACACAGCAAGAAGGTCATTCCTCCGGGTGCTCTGGTTTCCCCCACAGTCCAAAGACATGAGATACATTGGAATGAATAAATGAATTTTAATAATTCTATATAACTGTAAATATTTATATAATACCTAATTTATATATTTGTGTATACATCATATATACATAATATTTTTATTAAAAAAAATGATAAAACATTGTAAGGCACAATATGTTGTATAAATATTTTATTCACTCATTCATTTTCTTTTCGGCTCGAACCAGCGACCTTCTTGCTGTGAGGTGACAGCACTACCTACTGCGTCACCTATTTTATTAGTTTGAATATATATATATATATATATATATATATATATATATATATATATATATATATATATATATATATATTTTTTTTTTTTTTTTTTTTTTTTACAAAGCATCATAAAAAGGCACAATATTTAGGGCTGGATAACACATTTCCTCCTTTTTTTCTTGAAAGGTGTTCATTTCTGAACCCGTTTACCTTAAGGTTGAAAGAAAAATCTAAGAAATACCTTCATTTACTAACAATACCCGATGCATGAATCAAGAGAATCATTGAGAAAAACATAAAACAGGCTAATTTTAATGTTAGCATGAATAATAAATGAAAAAGTAAGGACTTAAAAACACATTCTTGTTTAACCTTGTCCAACATAAAAAATTCATACTATTACATTTTTAATGATTAGTGTCCTATTGAATACTAATTAAACATTCTGATTATTGAAACAAAACAAATAAATGGCACTCATAATAACTACTGCCACTAATCTAAGATGCACAGTAAAAAATCTGTATTGAAATGATGATGTACAATGCAAAGATGCCTACAGTATTACTGAATACATCAAAATCGGTTCTTTAAAAAGTGACATTAAAGAAATACGATGTGATCTTCTACGGCTTTATCGCTGCTAGGAGAGATGGAGATCCATTAGTGTAGCTCATTTTTTTGCAGTGATCAATTCTCGTATTCAACAAGTCCTGAAATGATAAAAATAATAGTTATTATTCACTGATTACCATCAAAACAAACATTAAATATGCATTTCCGTTCAAATATATTGAGAACGATTTCATTTACAGTATGATGGTTTTCTTATAATACACTAATAAAGAAAATACATTCAAATAAATCTTATTTGTGACCCTGCACCAAAACAAGTCATAGGTAATAATTTACAATGAGATTAAGAGATCACAGAAAAGCTGAATAAATAAGCTTTCTTAATGTTTCTTTGTCAATCTTTGTCAGAACAGAAGAATATTTGGCTGATGTTTATGTTTTATCATGCTTATGACAGATTTATGACAAGTTTTGTTATCTTGGTAATGTGCAGTTGTCATGACAGACAAAAACAGCTTGTGATGTATTTACTCATGTCAAGTTGTCGTAACAAACAATGCTATCTTTGCATATAATGTGTCATAAACGAGTGAATAATACTAAAGAGACAGTTGTTATAAGCATGAAAAAACTCATTCAGGTGTGTCATGTAATGATTATAAAGTTTTCTTCATGAACACCCATTCAAGTAAAGTGTTGCCTTACTACAACTAAATAATAATATTACCCTTTGATTATCCAAAAAAAAAGTTCATCCAAAAAAATGTAAATTTTTTAACCTTTAACATTTTGTAACCTTATCTTGTTCAAAAACATGTTTGACTTTCTTTCTTTTATTAATAACAAAAGAAGATCTTCATGTGTCTCTATGTGTTACTGCTGTAAGTGAATATAAAGTTTTGGGTGAACTATCCCTTTAAGACACAGGTGTCAAACTCATTTCCAAAAGGGCCGCAGCTCTGCACAGTTCAGTTCCAACCCTAATTAAACACACCTGATCAAACTAATTGAGTCCTTCAGGCTTGTTTGAAACCTACAGGTAAGTGTGTTGGGGCAGGGTTGGAACTAAACTGTGCAGGGCTTCGGCCCTCCAGGAATTGAGTTTGACACCCCTGCTTTAAGAGGATTAAAAAAAATCTAAAATATTATAAAAATATTCTTTAATTTTTTTTCTGAAGTTAGAAAATGGTACTTAAAATAAATTTCTTCTTAAGAATGTTTCCTAAATCTAACATTGGAGTCACATTTTTCCAAAATGTTTTCATTGCACAGAATAACTGAACATGGGACCTGATTTCCAGGAAATGATTATTCAAGTTTGCACAACATTGTTTCCTTGAAAATGCAACCCTTGTCTGAATTGCATCAAATGTTTCAGATTTCGGTTTGTCTTTAAAACGTAAACAAACCAAGCCCAAGTTAAGCTAAATGCTTCAGTATCGTATAATCATAAACTTTGTGAAAAATGACAACAAAATCAAGTCCAATAGTTCAAAAATCTGTTTGTAAATGCTGAAATGTCACTGTGCAATGTTTACAGTGATGTGGGGTGAATGACCTGTGTGAGCTGTGGTTTGTGAATGCAGTGGATGTACGGCTTCGGTTCATTCTGTATCTCTCCATTGTAGATCTTATAGCAGATCCCACAGTCAATCAGAGGCTGCAAACAGATGATCAATATTATGACTATTATCCATCGCATTCATATCAACTCATTTCATCAATTACATTCATATCAACACATTTCAGACTCGGCTCAAAACTTTTCTCAAAACTATGGCTAAAAAGTTCTCATCAATTTATGACCATTAATAATAAATGTTTTTTAAAGGGGAGAGTTCACAAACACAGAATGAAAATTTACTCACCCTCAAGTGGTTTCAAACATTTATGAGTTTCTATTCTGCAAAAGAAGATATTCTGAAGAATGTTGGTAACCGGTAACCATCGACTTCCATAGTAGGAAAAACAAATGCTATGAAAGTTAATGGTTATCGGTTTCCAATATTTTAATATCTTCTTTTGTGTTCTACGGAAGAAAGAAACTCAAACAGGTTTATGTTGAATGAAGGGTGAGTAAATGCTGACAGAATTATTATTTTTTTGTGGTTGAACTGTTCCTTTAACATTATTAAAGGGATAGTTCACCACAAAAAATGACAATTTACTCACTCAAGCAATTCCAAAGCTTTAAGAGTTTCTCTTTTGCCAAAGTAGATATTTTGAAGAATGTTAGAAACTGGTAACAATTGACTTCCATAGTAGGAAAAACAAATGGAAGTCAATGGTAACCGGTTTCCAATATTTTTTTTTTTATCTTTTTTTGTGTTTAATGGATGAAAGAAACTCAAACATGTTTTTGACAAGTGAAGGGTAATTAAATGACCACAGTATTTACATTTTTGGGTAAACCTTTAACAATATTAAAGGGATAGTTCAAAAAAAAAAATACATTTACTTACTGTTTATTTGATCTTAAGTGGTTACAAACCTTTAAGAGTTTCTCTTTTGCCAAAGAAGATATTTTGAAGAATGTTAGAAACCGGTAACCATTGACTTCCATTGTAGGAAAAACAAATGCTATTGAAGTCAATGGTCAACAATTTTGAATATCTTTCAAAATATCTTCGTGTTCTATGAAAAAAAAAAAACTCAAAACAGGTTTCTGATGAGTGATGGGTGAATAAATGCTGACACAATATTTTTGGTGGGGTGAACTGTCCCTTTAACAATATTAAAGGGATAGTTCACCACCAAAAATGAAAATTTTGGTTTCAAACCTTTATGAGTTTCTATTTTGCAAAAAAAAATAGATTAAAAAAAGATATTTTTAAAAATGTTAGCAACCAGTAACCTTTGACTTCCATAGTAGAAAAAACAAATACTATGAAAGGCAACGGTTACAGGTTTTTAATATTATTGGAAATATATTATTTTTGTGTTCAACAGAAGAAAGAAACTCAAACATGTTTTTAGACCAGTGAATGGTGAGTAAATGACAGAATTTTCTAATTTGGGTGAACTATCCCTTTAAAAAAATATTCTTCAAATGTAGGCAAGATTAAATATATAAAGAAACAACAGAATACTTTTAGAAACACACTAGTGCTCTTTATATACATTACACATTTTACACAATATAACTGCAAGAAAAATCTATTAAAGTCATTTCAATTTATTCAATTCTGTAGCAACTTACCCTGTCATTTCTGAAAGCACATTTAGTCGGGTTTGGATCTTTAGTTCCTTTAGGGCATCTGGTGGCTTTCAGGTTAAAGTGATGAAAAGGATAACTCACACCAAATCCACCCTACAACAAACCAGATTATAATGCGATTCATCATGGAATTCAAGCTTTAACATGTCTAAGCATTAACCCATATTTTTAACCCTTTAACTTCCACTCCAAGAATTCTTTTTGGTTTAATTGTGTTCTTGGCACCACTCTAAGCTAATTTTGATTTTTCTTTTAATAATAACCTACAGTATGGACAAAAGGTCAACCAGACAGATATGGTGGCTGTTAAAGGGTTAAAATACATTGTTATTAATACATTTTCATTGAATGAATGCAACTTCCACAATCAAAAGATTTATGTTAGTTATAATTAACTTTAGCAACTGTATATTTAATATATAATTACGTAATATGACATTAATGCAAAATTTACAGCAAATATAGATTATATTGGTTTGTTAGTGTACCCATCTTCCAATGGCTACTCCCGGCAGGTAAACGTGCTATGTAATAAAGCGCAAATCATCTCAGACCGGATTCTTATTATACATTACAATGAGTTGACTCTACTCAAATGGCCTCCACAGTCACCAGATCTCAATCCGATAGAGCACCTTTGGGATGTGGTGGAACAAGAGATTCACATCATGGATGTGCAGCCGACAAATCTGCAGCAACTGTGTGATGTTATCATGTTAATATGGAACTAAATCTCTGAGGAATATTACTATGACCTTGTTTAATCTATGTCATGGAGGATTAAAGCAGTTCTGAAGGCAAAAGAGGGTCCAGCCCTTGTACTAGTAAGTTGTACCTGATAAAGTGACAAGTGAGTGTATATTAGCTATATAACATTTTGCTAATGAATGCTACATCACATTAAACTGATAATCTGTGATACATACCGTAGTATACTTTAGTTTTTACTACAGTAAACTGGTGTATGTAGTTGTAGAAAACGTACTTGTTACTAATTTGTTTATTTTACTATATGTTTACAACGTTTTATTACCACAACAACAATAAAATTACCTTAACTATAAGTACATTACAATAGTGAAGCTCAAAAACACTAGTATTTACTACAAAACACTATAATATTTGTTAGTGTTTTATAAGTAAAATAAACAAAACATTTTAAATAAGCACTTAAGGTGGCTTCTAATTAAAATTGGGGTAAAGTTGCTTTTAAATTCATATGTTTAGACTTTTACCTTCTTAATATAACTTAATGAAAGTGTAAGGAAATACGAAAATCATATTAGCACTCAATCACTATCAAAATACAACATTGTTCAATTAAATATTGCTAATGTAGTTTTGAAGTCAGACTTGCATGTATTTCAGACCGAATATTCAAAGCAGCATGGTAAAGTGAACTGAATGTAGGAATATAACAGCAACTTTACCTCAGTATAATTTAAAAGGTGTCAAATGAAGTCACTTACGTCGATTTCAGACTTGTCCAGACTCCTGAAGAAGAGAAAAACGCTTTTGATGGTCTGGTGCGAGTTAATCTGCTCTACAGCCATTTCAACACCTTTCCTGTGGTTTTCGGAAAGTTTGCTGAGATCCTCCTGAGCCTCCGACGAGTCCAGAAACAGTCCAGCACTGACCAGCATGAAGAGCAGAAACACGGGCATCTTTATCCAGTACTGAAATGCCGGTTTTTAATAAGGAGCTTCAGAGAAATGCAGACGCCGAGAGCTGCGCTGAGGTTGTGCAATCAGGAGGTGTTTTTGTGGAGGAGAGTCATTTTTCCTCCCTTTGTTTGCCTGTTTTTACTTTCACTTCCAGAGGGAATATGAATTAAGTAGTTTGGGAGATTAGAGTGCCATCCAGTGGAGGACAGTCAATGAATTTATGTTGCTGGATATTATTGTTATAATCAGTGTTGGGCATTATTTTCACTAATTATGATGGCATAGCAGTCAAAATAGGACGAATGAGCTCATGTATGGGACAAATTCTAGATCTTTGTCAGTGAGGGGTGGGTCTTTCTTCCGAACCTCCCTGGCTACAGGCCTGAAGAGTTACAGAATGTTTTATGCTTATATAGTAAATATGTTTTTAAAATTTTGGCTGCAAAAGCGCACATACAGGTGTTTCAGGCGCAGGTCAGATTTTCTCCAGGTCATAAATTATTTTGTTTATATAAATTTTGTCTAAAAAAATTATTATAGTTTCATCTGGAATGCATCCTAGATCACCTTTTGAAGTGGTTTGAGCAATCGGATACCAAACAGCCTCAAAAACACAGACGTGACGGGAATATATATTGAATAAAAATATATTATATTAATTATATTATAAATATATCATATAATATTAAACTACATAAATAATTAAAAGGACAAATGCTGGACCTTTTGGCCGTGGGGGTGGTTAGCAGCAACTGACATGCTTTTAGGTTATGTGACCGCTAGATGGCGGTCTTGTATAATAAAGCTTACCATTACTAGGAGTTTGTAAGTCATGTTGTGTCCTAGCCGGGCTCACTTTCTGTTCTATGTCCCGCATCTTTAATTATATTAATCTGTCTCCATATTCTACTGCATCCCAGAACATTACACAGCACCAAAAATGTGAAAATATATATTCAAAATATTTAATACGTTTTTGTCCACAGCCGACCGCAACTCGCCGTGACTAATATACCCCAGCCTGTGTGCTCCAATGGGGTGCGCTCTCTTCAGCGTTCACCATGACAACGACTCACAGCAGTGACGTGTCTTGTAAAAATTTGCATCTGCATTCCTATAAAGCTCGTCGGTTCTCTCTCAGCGTTGTCAGTTCGCTCAGTGTTGCTGTTTGTAATTGACCAAGGTGAGTTCAATACCGACGGTACTAGTGGAGCCACGACAATCTCACGAAGTCCGGTTCGTGAAGCTTCACTCGGGCCCGTCTGTGCAGTAGTTCCTTGCAGTTTGCGTACATAATCGCAATGTCGCGAAGAATATTACGTGTTTGTTGCTCGAAATGTGCCGCCGAGCTACATCTAGTGAACACTGGCACGGCCTGGCGCCCGGTTTTCTCGTGCACTCCGTGGGGCGAGGTGGCTTTTGAGCCCTAGGCAGGGAACAAACAACCCCTGAGGACCCTAAGGGAAACACGGGAGGCCGGTAGTGGGACCTCACTGCGAGGGTTATGGTGGGTGGGAGCAGCGAGGCCCACTCATCGCCTATTTTAAACTATAGTTTTAAACTTTAGTTTACTATAGTTTGAAATGGAAACCATGGCAACTGTGATGATTTAACTTTATGCAAAGAGCTTAGAATGACCAAGAGGCGACACTCAATAGGTCATTAGCGATCGGCTGTCCATTGGATTTCATTGCTGTCGCGATGGCAAGCAGCTGCTTTGTTTTTAATTAATTAATTCAAAAAGCGCGTTAAAGCTGAGAGATGACAATACGACACTTATCAAAAGTGTTGATAAAATGGCCGTCGCGTCATCTAGTGTCTGTTTCCCAAATCGCCTCTTGGTGATTCTATGCTCTTTGCTCTATGTCTGACTGTTGTAATGTTTTGCTTTGTTTTTCAGCAGAGTTGTTGAGCAAAGAAGGACTATTAAAGACAACCGCGGGTTACATTCACGAGCGCGTGCATTATAATGTTTCCGGGCTGTTTTCTGAAAGTTTATCTTGTTTAGATAAGTTTGCAGGTCAAACAAAATAAACTATACTCTTTCTAAACACCTGTCTCGTGTTTTATTTGTCCTCTACAGCAATACACTGTCAGAAGTCTGTTGAATGCATTTGTATGCAACACGGTTTGACAATAAAGTAGTCTAACAAAATAAATAGTAATAGATGTACCTTCATTAGTCAACATTTGGTGTAGGTAATAAAAAGTTAATCAAAGATGTCCTAAGATATAATGGTAATGTTATAGTTGTTACATAACTGTATTAATTATTATTCTGTATGTTTAAAACCAGCAGATTCACTACATATTTAACATGTCATGAACTTACTGTTATTCAAAAATTTGCTCAATAAAAAATGTCCTAAGACAAGAATGGGTATTGTTTTTATTTTGTGTCAAGCTATTTTAGGTTTAAGGTTAACTACAGCAGGTATAGAGTACCTAAATTATAATATTGGTTGTCCGAGTTATTTTAATGACCCAAATCAAATAAAATGTCTCTTACTCAAGTACTTTTAGCATGCAAAAGTCAAATTTAAGTATATAAAATACAGTTTCCAACAACAAAATTTTGTCTCTTGAAAATGACCAGTGGGGTGGTGAGAAAAAAGGTTAATAAATATATATATATATATATATATATATATATATATATATATATATATATATATATATATATATATATATATATATATATATATATATACATATATATATATATATATATATATATATATATATATATATATATATACATATATATATATATATATATATATATATATATATATATATACATATATATATATGTATATATGCTACAAGCTACTATACAAGCTACTTGACAAATGTAATGAGCTAAGCTATTAGCTACTCTACTTAAAATGTAGCTAAAAAAGCTAAACGCAGATTCGAGAACCAGACAGAACTGTTGTATAAAATATATATATATATATATATATATTTATATAACAGTTCTGTCTGGTTCTCAAATCTGATTGGCTGATAGCCGTGCGATATTCTGCATTATCAGAACTCCTACAGCCTCTTTACCCTTTGTGTACTATTCCGCCCACATACAGCCAGCAAAAAGCAGACACTACAGATCTAAAGTTTAAAAGAGGCTTGCTCAACTGTTCTAACTGTCAGCTTATGATTTAAATCCAACGCGGAAGAAAGTAGTTCCTCATACAAAAGGGTTTTTGAGACTCTCCATGTTTGATTTTGTTTTTATATACATAATTATGCCGTCAAACTGTTGTATAAACACAATATCACACTCGTAGCAGTGCGATATGGCTGTATATCGGCACTGGTGGGGGGACTAAGGTGGGGGATATATATATATTGCCACCCAGTGGAATAAAATGAAACCTTCAGAAAGAATGAACACAAAATATGAACAAAAATATGCAATATCCTCTAAGCATCGTAAAATTGGGAGGGTTTTCAGTGAAATAAGACCATATTTATCAATCTACACCAATTTATGTGATTCAATTCAATTCAGCTTTATTTGTATAGCGCTTTTACAATGTAGATTGTGTCAAAGCAGCTTAACATAAATGGTCATAGTAACTGGATCAGTGTAGTTCAGTTTTTTAGTGTTTAAGTTCAGTTCAGTTCAGTTTAGCTCAGTTCAGTGTGATCAGGGCACGCTTGTGAATTCCTCTATTTTGCTTAACCTATTGCCAAAGTGAATAATGCACACAATCAATTATACATTAGTTGCTTTGTACTTTAATTCAGCTTAAATTTTAATAAACAATGAATTTAAAAAAATAAATCTAGAAACTAACAATGTACAACAACTGTTTATGAGTTCAAATTAACAATGTTTGAAAATGATTGTTTATTTGTTCATGCAACCATTTATTTTATTATTAGTTCATGTTTACTAATGTAACAAATGAATTGTAATGTCAGTTCATGAGACACTATTAAAACACAATGCATAGGCTCTATTAATGAGACAAAAAAGCAATTGTGACTGTAAGCTTGTATGTATAAAATATATTAAGACACATTTATTCTAATGAATTTGCAATAAGTCATTCACTATGGAATTATATGGATATTCTTTAGACAGACTATCAATATATAATATACTAATGTTTACCTACAAATAGATATACCTTAAAAGACTACCTAAATTCTTATCATTCAAAATGTAACCATGTAATTGTATGTTTCTCTTTTAAATTGAGTTTTAGTAAGGACCAAAAAGAATTTGGATTATTGATTAGATGTTTAAATGTTATATATTTGGCACAAAAGACTGACTAGGAGAGATTTTTATGTATCTGAACATCCAGTATTCTCATTCTGTTGCAACAGCCAGCAGTGTTGGGGATCCGCTGCTGTAACCCATCTTATTACAGCGCTCGAGTCGCTCTTTCGTCATATCCTACAGTTAAAAACAATGAAATGGTATTAGTTAATGAAGATATATTTAGATATATAAGATATATAAAACCTGAAGTATCTTTATGTATAATATCACAGCCAATTGTTATAGTACTAGAGTGCAATATTGATATGCATGCATTAATATTTAAAAAATTGGAGTATATTTAATAGTAAATAATAGTAATAATAGTAATAATTTATAATAATTAATAAATAATAAGATTTGTTATTACTCACTATTAGGGATCACGACAGTGGAATGAACCACCAATTACTCTGGGATATGTTATATGCCAGATTACATCAATATTAATAATATTTTAAAAACATATGTAAATATAAAAAAAATTAAATATTAAAATATATTTTTAAATATGATCTTTTAGGCATTTTAACACCTAATGTCTCTTTAAAATATCACTGCTATTAATTTTCTTTCTAGTATCCAATGTTGTGATGGGATGTGTATTGTTTTTTTTTTGTTTTTTTTTTTTAAACAAGTTCTGTGTTACTTGAGCATATTTGAATTTATGAATATGTAAATATTTTAGAATTTGTAAGAATGAAAATATTTTTCAAATATGTATTTAACATTATGTAAATTATTTCATAATATCACTGATTTTTTTATGTATTACTCAGCATATTTGAATGTATGAATTTGTAAATATTTTAAAATTTGTAAGAATAAGACATTTTTTAAATATTCAAAGATCTATTTAAAATTATTTTATTATATCACCGTTTTTTATGTATTACTTGAGCATATTTTAATATATATATGTAAATATTAAAAAATATATAATAATAAAAATACTTATAAAAATACTTATATTCAAAATGGTCAATGATTTTATGTATTACTTCAGCATATCTGTATGTAAATATTTTAGAAATTATTTGTTATTTTAAAAATCATTTTCTTTAATAATTTTTTCTTTTAATATTTACTAAATTAATTGTATCAGTAGCTCCATTAATAAAAAAATAAGCAACATTTTTTTTAATGTATCTAATTTTATTAAAATGCATCATTATTATTTGTTGCTGATGATGTACAGAGAATATAACACATGCGTGAAAAGCACAGACCTCAGTAAGAGCTGGTTTATGCACACAGCTCACATAGGGTATGGGTTCTGGTTCAATCTTTCCAGCGTAGGTTTTATAGCAGATGGCACAATCAATCAGAGGCTGGAGGAAAAAAAATAGCAACACCATTATAATACAGTACAATAACTTGCTCTTATTCCATTGCATGGGCTGTATGTTACTGTATATAAAACACTTGTCTGAGCAACGACTTACATCTTGAGCTCTGTTCACCGATTATCCAGGTATGTGCAGAGGTGAAGCGAATCATTTCTGATGTTTTTCATTTATGATCTTCACTTACCCGATCATTCCTGAAGGCACATGTGGTGGTGTCAGCGTTCTCCGTTCCTCTTTTGCACTTTGTGGCTTTCAGATAAAATTTGTGGTAGATGAAGGTTACATCAAACCCTGCCTAGAGAGATGAGAGATTTAGTTATACAATAATACACACCTTTTTAATTATTGATTATTTATTTAAAATTAAAATAGTTAAACAATAATTCCAATAACAAGAAATAAACAAGAAATAAGGATAAATTAAACCATAAACATCCAAATTCAATATATACACACACACACACACATACATACATATATATATATATATATAGTATTAGGCCTATAGTTTAATTTTGCTATGTTGAATTTCATCTTTGCAAACTTGCTGTTATAAAAGTACATACATACATACATACATACATACATACATACATATATATATATATATATATATATATATATATATATATATATATATATATATATATGTATGTATGTATGTACTTTTATAACAGCAAGTTTGCAAAGATGAAATTCAACATAGCAAAATTAAACTATAGGCCTAATACTAAAAGTTAATGAGAGAGAGAGACACACACACACACACCTAGCTGATTATAAATGAATCATTGTAAATATACTAATTATTATTGTTTTTATTTCTGTTTTATCCTAAAATGTTGATTGTTAAATGTAGTTTATTCTGATCTCTTTGTATTGATTTGTATGAATAATACGATATGTGGAATAATAATACAATATATTAAATATTAATGTGAAATATTGAATAATGTCATGTATTGTTGATATTTTATTTAATTATTATATATAAATATCATCTTTTTTTGTACTACTACAATTTACTGGTTGTACTGTTTTTATTTTATTATACATGTATGTTACTTTTTATGTAAACTTTAAAACTGCAATACATTTGTAACATTTCATGCCGATATAATTATTGAATTGAATATTGAGAGAGAGAGAGAGAGAGAGAGAGAGAGAGAGAGAGAGAGAGAGAGAGTCTGATTCAAATACTAAAACTTTAATACAGTAAAGACTGAAATATTAAACATTATTTGCAAAAAGGTAACGCTAGTCAAAAAAACAACCATAATTTGATCTGATTTAGCAAAGTAAAACTTGCCCACAATAATTAAAATACATGTTGATCAATAAACACTCCCGATTTAGTTTATATTTCAACAAAACATCTATTTACCGCCTAAATGTGACGTAACCCAACAACATCAACACGACGTCATGACGCGAGTCATCTCTTCAAACAGAATAAACATTTACCTCAATTTTTGACTGCTGAAGGCTTTTAAAAAAGAGAAAATGCTGCTGGACTCCTTCGTGAGAGTTGACATTTTTCAGCGCGAGGTCTACACCTTTTTTGACGGTGTCCGGCAGTTTGCTGAGGGAGTTTTGAGCTCCTCCGGAGCTCAGCAGGACTCCAAAAACGAGCAGCGCAAACGGCAGATCAGGCATCTTCAACCAGTCTGAGCACGAGCCGCGCGCGCTCTCTGAAAAACAGCCGCATTCCTGGAGGACTGCCTTCTGTTGGGTAATACTGAAGTGAAATGAATGGTTAAAGGCTGCGTGTATTTGCTAATGCTAACTAACGTTAATACAGTGAGGGAAATAAGTAATTAACACGTCACCTATTTTCTCAGAAAACATTTCTAATGCTGTTGACTTGAAATTTTACCTGTATGTTGGTAACGACCTAGGAAATCCATTAAACAAAACGAATTAGTTTACAAATGAAGTTATGTGTAATAAAATGAAATGACACAGGAAAAATGTATTGAACACATGAGGAAACGGATGTGTAGAAAGGCAGTGAAAGCCCAGACAGCAGCTGAAATCTCTCAGTTCTTCAGCAACCCTCTGCTCTTCATTATTGTAAATTAATATTAGCTGCTTTAGTCCAACATCTCCTTTAGCAAGATGAGGAAGATGAAATCAGGGTGGGCATTTCAGCAAGACAATGATCCAAAACACAGCCAAAGAAACTCAAATGCTTTCAGAGAAAGAAAATCAAGCTTTAGAATGGCCCAGCCAATCACCTGATCTGAACCCAATATAGATAATACAAAATAAAGATCAGATTTAATAGACAAGACCAGGCCCGGATTTTTAATTTAGAGGCCCCTGGGCACAATGTCTTGTAAGCCCCCTACCTAGCCACACCCCAATAGCTGAATAAAAAAAATATAAGATTAATATAATTTTGTTAAATAAAATTAATCTATAATGTATAGCCCTCATTACTAAAAGAAATTATATAAAGTACATATATTTCTAGTCTACAAATATTTAACTTATTTTTAAAGCATTTAAAGCACACTTTGAAAAAAAATACTAATACATCTAATGAAAATTAATGGATTTTAATATACTTGTTCAAGTACACTGAAGGAGTACTAAATATTTAAGGGTATTTTAAATGTATAACTTCTACAAACTTATAATGCACATGATTTGGATATAACACCTCTCCAATCCAGTTCAGTTCTATGAATCTGAGTCCTCCATAATACACACACTTTATAATGATTCCTACTTGTCTTCCTCGTTAGAAAGAGTAGGCAAAATCTGATATGTAGAGGGAGAAAAAAAGAAGAACGTGTTCATCAGACACTGGATTCGAACCGGGTTCACGATCAATCGTGTCAAAAGATATTGCCATGTGCCTTACGAGATTATGCCACTCACACCGCTGTCTGTTGCGCTCTTTATTTATGTTGTCTCTATCAATCAAACGGTGATGAGCGTGAACAACTTAGTTTATTCCAACCATGATTCCAACGAGGTGAGCTACTTGCACTTATCCTAAATAGACGGTCCAAAATCTGCATTCATTCTTCTGATGAGGTGCATTTTTTTAACTTGCCAGCACCAAAAAAGTCTTTTATATAAAATATTAAATACGTTTCAGTAGTTCAGTTCTTTCTCCTTCTGTCATTTCATTATTACACACAATTTTCTGATTGTTTTGTTTTATTTTTCATGTGTACCCTTTACTGTTTCTCTTCAGTTCATGGAAATCAGATTAATGTGACGCTGGTGTTGGTTTGGAACAGATCAGACGTGCACAAACTTGCTGTGTTTGAGATCATGATGTCTGCAGATTCCAGATGACATTTCTTTACGATCCAGTGATGTTGTCAGACTGCCAAAACCACACTGGTAACAGCCAATCTCTCAATGTCTCTTGCTTTCCTTGAGTTCAAACAATAACACACATAGCTTATGTTTGCAGTAAAGGTCACATGTACACATTTAGCTTAAAGGCCTGTGAAATTAAAATAAAGCTTTTATGTGTTAGTGTTAAGGATATCTATAAGCTAGTGTGCTCAAAACAGTGACAACATTTGCATTAAGAGGATATAAGCATAATATAAACATCTAAAGCAGGGGTCACCAATCTCGGTCCTGGAGGGCCGGTGTCCCTGCAGGGTTTAGCTCCAGCTTGCTTCAACACACCTGCCTGAGTGTTTCAAGTATGCATATAAGGCCTTGATTAGCTGTTCAGGTGTGCTTGATTAGGGTTAGAGCTAAGATCTGCAGGAACAAGTTTGGTGACCCCTGATCTAAAGCTTGCAGTTGGTCTCTTCCACCTATATGATGGCATATTGCTGCGTCCGAAACCGCATACTTCCATACTATATAGTATGCTAAAACCAGTACGCGAGCCGAGTAGTATGTCCGAATTCATAGGCTGTTTCTCAATTCCAAGAAGGCAGAGAACGGACTTGCGTTCTTGTGGAGACCAGTCTTGCCGGGTGTCTTCGGAAGAACGAACTCAGGAGACCGCGAGGGCAGAGAACGCGTCCTTTGAGAAATGGGATGCTGCGTTCTTCCTGATGGTCACATGACCTTCACGTGTTTTAAATGGAAATTATTTAAACAATTACAGCAACAGGATGCTGTAAAAAATTACAGCACTCATACAACGATTTATTGTTTCCCCCCTCTTCAAAATATATACTTTGCATAAAAACCATTATAAATATACTCTGCACAATATAAATAAAACAAATTTTAATATGAATTTCAGCAAACAAACAACCTTAATGTGTTTATTCCTTTATTAAGATATTCATGTTAATGTTTACTTTCACCGTTTCATTTAGGGAAAGTCCTGAGGTAAATAAGTGATATCTCTGAACCTTAATAATAAATCTAAATTAAATGCTGCGCTTCCCACCTCCAGTCGCAATGACTTCTGGGACTTTCAGAGCGAGTTCGGTGCTCAAGTCTGCATTAGTGCGTCCTCGATATCAAGATCACATCTGGGAAGTTTCACGCGTCCTCCGTACTTGCAATCTTGAGTATTGGAACTGAACTTAGGCAGCTGATGATGACGTTGCACCAATGACTGTAAAAAATATGGACGACGCGACAGCCCTTTTTCCCATTGAACGCCTTGAGGGCAAAACGCCTGCTTGACGGGCACAAACTGTCGCAAAAGACTGCTGAAATTGGAGCCAGACATGCGCAGAAGGATTGTCTGATGGAGCCAGAGGAGGAGCCGCGAAAATGAGCAGAGTCGAGCTTCCAATCAAACGCTTTATGTAAAATCAACTACGCCCCCCGAACTTCTCAGCATGCGTTTGCTGTCATACCAACACAAATGGATGTAACAACGTTAACAAATATGAGGGTTTTATATATTCAATCGCGCCAGCTCCAGGCCGCAGCGCATAACTTACTCGCGGCGTCGCGGGCTGATTCCGGCTCGCATGCGGCAGCGCCTGCTCGCTCGGCCGCCGCATCTGGCTCGATTGACTCGGACTGGAATCGGGCAGTGAGTCCAGGCATCCGGAGTAGGTCCAGCAGAGGTAACATTAGTCAGTCTGAGCTCTAAGAGATAAGTCTCCGGCAGGCGAGAATCTAGCCGGAACTGTGTTTTGTTATCTGGGTGGCTAGGCGTGTATCAGCAAACTAATAAAGCCCGAAAAAAGCCCTGAACTTGGCGAATAAACAGTGTTCCACCAGGATCATGTATGTCAGAAACTATAGTTTACTGCTGAACTCATTTTGTCATGGTAAAATAACACAGAAATCGAATAATAACATTCAGTCTACTTCAGTCTCCTGCCGAAGCTCAGACGCCGCGCTTTGAGAAACTGTCAATCACAGCTGTGTATCACGATGACACGCCCAGCAATAAATTACTGCTAAAAACAAACTGTTTACAAAAATGAAGATCTGCACCTATTTCAGCACAATAACCAGTGCCTTAATCGACCAGAACTATCTTTCGGGACATTTTATTGCAAGTGTAATATTTTTTTTTATTTGGGCTTAAGTCTCCTTCATTAACACGGAGGAGGCGGGCTTTATGACTTGTACTGCAGCCAGCCCCCAGGGGGCGATCTAACGGCCGAAACCTTCACTCAAACGCAGGCTTGCGGCACACTTGCGTTGCACGAGAACACAAGACCGCTGAAGAACGCATATTGAGAAACAGCCATACAATTCGAAAATCAGTATGCGAGAAGTACCCGGATGACTTACTACTTCCGGCGAGATTCTGGAGTGCATCGCATGCATGCTGCGCTATCCCATGATGCCCCGCGAGCGAATTCATGAATGGGAGTAAAGCGACGCAATTGACGCAGGTAGGTCATGTGATTATGACAAAATGGCGGATGTAGTACGTCCGAACTTCATTCATAGTTTTCACATTCATACTGTACAGAACGTACTTTTCTAACGGCCGAGTAGTACGTTTAAATTCAAATGCAGTACCTACTGAGTAGTAGGCGGTTTCGGACGCAGCCAATATTTTTTGGCATCACCTCATACTTCATTTACTCATCAAATCTTCTGACCTATCAAATGCTCTCTAGTATCTGACATGTCCCTCCCCCTTCATGACACTTCTCATTTGACGCGCCTGAGCTCAACCACTCTTACTCACAGGGCTGCTATATACAGTAAAAACAAAACGCTATGTCTGTTTTTTGTATTTTTTATAAAAGCAGAGGAGCTACTATATGTCTGTCTTCATATTATAGTTGAGATTGTGTCAAATTTTAAAAAAAAAATAAAAAAAATGCACATTTTAAAGCACTTCATGGTAAATTTAAGGTTTATGCATCCTTGAATCCTTTAAATAAATAAATGTTGCTAATCTGTCTAGCATAGTTAGCATATTGCTAACATGCTGTAAATCAGGGATGTCCAAAACTTGGTCCTGGAGGGCCGGTGTCCTGCATATTTTAGTTCCAACTCCAATTAAACGCACCTGAATTAGCTAATCAAGCTCTTGTTAGGTATACTTAGAAACTTCCAGGCAGGTGTGTTGAATGAAGTTGGAGGTAATAACTATGCAGGGCACCGGCCCTCCAGGACCGAGTTTGGACACCCCTGTTCTAGTGTATCTAGTAAGAGCTTGATTAGCTGGTTCAGGTGTGTTTGATTAGGGTTGGAGCTAAACTCTCCAGGACCGAGTTTGAACACCCCTGCTGTAAATAAACGGGTTACTACAATATTTAAAGCATGAAATATCATGCTGTTACGAGGTTTATAGCATAGCTAGCATATTATTAAACTAGTTAGCATGGTAGCATATATTAACATTATTAGAAATTTAACATTAACAGTTAGCATATTGTTTACATGAGTTTACCTTTTACTACGTTTATTGCAGGAATTAGGATGGTACTAGCAGGTTTATAGCATGGTTAGGATATTATTCAATTGAATTACCATGTTTTTAAGTATCTAGCACACATTAGCATTATTAGCACATTGCTAGACATTTTTTATTTTTAGAATATATTTTTTAGACTTTATAATAAAAATTAAAATGTCAAAATATGGGTAAATAATAAAAAATTGATCATACTAAATTATATTTTAAATAATTACAAGTATTTTTAAACCAATCAAACAAATCATTACCACTACAAGACATTTCTTTTGCTGGAAAGAAATTAACTAATAGAGAAAATGTTCAGAATACCTCAGTTTGGGGGCCTGATGAATGTTTTTAAGGAAGAGAAACTGGTTGTGGATGCTGGATGCTGTTTATTTTTTATTTTAAAGTTCTGTAATTTATGAATTATTTATTTCAGCTTTTATTTTAAATCTTTCTTAAACCAAGTTATTAAACTAATTCAGCATCAAATGATCCTTACAGCATTGATTTGAAATGGAAATATTTTGTATTTAATTCTTTTGTACACAATTTTATACACCCTTGCTTAGTAAAAGCACTAATTTCCTAATATACAAACAAAAGAAGATACAAATAGCCGGTTTAAATAGAAAAATCAACTTTATTTAGCAATATCTGTAATTTGCTGTAAATATTGCATTATGTACAGAGGAATATTTAAAAATCAAATATCCAACAACGGAACACATAAAAACAGAATGCATTCAAAATATGCAGAGATGGTAAACGACCCTCGCTTCCCTTTGCCAACCACCAGGTCATACTTTTGTAACCGATACCACCACAATAATCCGACACTAACGTTCACGAACATCCCCCCTAAAACAAATACCACCTACAAACAAGTGCTGTGAGTTTTCCACACACAACAGATCCTGATTTCCCAGAGTTCTGCAAGTCTAAACGTGTCCAAAAACACAAACGCGGGCAGATGGGAATGTCAAAGATAAAGAACCGTGACAATGTGCTGATGTACTAAACAACATTTTATAAAAATATTCTCTAGTCAATCACGCTCAAACGACGACATGAAGCATCTATCCATTCCTCATATGGTAAAAATAACCTCTACGCAATTTAATTGTCATTAGTTAGCACGTACATAAAAGAAAACGGACATCAAAACTTCCTATAATTAAAACATCCTAACACGCATCCAATTCTGGAATGTGAAAAAGCGCCCAAATGAGCTAAAGCACTTGTTTTTGTTATTTAAAGCACAAATGGTTTGATAAAATCCAGAAATTAGGACAAAAAATGACATAATATTAGATAAAACCTAAAATAACACAGAGTTATATAACCGTAACCAGATGTGTTGTGTTATTTCCAATAGCTTGTGCACACAAAACTATTCCAATTGAACCTAATGTGCAGTCATCCAATCTAGTGCAGATTCCCCCAATCTGTAAGCGATCAAAATAATGATACTAGTGAGAAGTAGTGAAATTAATGAGGATTTCTGCGGTGAAACTCCTCATGAACTGACATAAATAATATGGTTAAATAAATAATTAGTCAATCGAACCCAATATTCAGTGTTTTTGCGGACAAAACAGGCATTGATTTTAGTGTCAACTCAACAATGTGGGAAAAACTTTGAAAAATGTGATGGAAAATAAAACGGCAGTTTATTAGGTTAGCATGATCAAATGAATCATAACGCTGCAAGTGAAAATCTGCTGATAATTTACTCGCCTCAAGTCATAAAACATGCAACTTTCCTTCTTCGCTAGAGATTCAAAGAGCATTTTCAGTTGAAATTGCGATTCTTGCGGATGACAACATGCGATCAGAGTTAAAAAACAAAACAAACCTTAAGTAAAATGTCGTAAATGATGTTCAGTTTTAGCACAGACTGATAGTTTGCTTCTTATAGGAATAGTTCACTCCAAAATTTAAATGAACCCATTCATTTACTCACCCTCAAGTCATACTTGACTTTATAGATAGTAGAAATAGATATATATCATATATGTGAAGAGTAAATATAGATATATTATTGATAGTTATACTTTATAGACGTTCTTCTTTTGTACAAACACAGTTGTAGTACTTTTACATTTTATTTATGCTGTAATAATGTATTCCACAGGTGTCAAACTCAGTTCCAAAAGGGCCGCAGCTCTGCACAGTTTAGTTCCGACCCTAATTAAACACACCTGATGAAACTAATTGAGTCCTTCAGGCTTGTTTGAAACCTACAGGTAAGTGTGTTGGAGCAGGGTCGGAACTAAACTGTGCAGGGCTTCGGCCCTCCAGGAATTGAGTTTGAAACCCCTGATGTATTGGATAGTGGCCCTTTTTGAAGCATCCAAAAGTGCATGAATTCATTGTAAAATACACCACCAAGGGGTTCATTCATATCTTATAAAGCAGATTGGTGTGTTTTTGTCACAAAAATATGTCACATTTGTAAACTAGAAACTCAAATCACTGACTGCTGAATAATAATATATAGACGATTCTCACAGGAAACGCTTAACATGGTTTGTTTACTGGAGAAGACAGGGACGAACAAGAAAAACAATGGTTTGGTTTTACTGTATATTAAATGTAAATCAATGGCGGCAACAGCAAGGCTCAAAAAATACAATTTTATTAAATTAAAAATGCTGACACAGAGCGTGTAACGTTTTGAGCCACCCGGCTCTTCATCAGTCATTGTCTGATGAAGAGCCGGGTGGCTCGAAACGTTACACGCTCTGTGTCAGCCTTATTAATTTAATAAATTTGTATTTTTGGAGCCTTGGTGTTGCCGCCATTGATTTACATTTATTTTGCACTTTTTGCGGTTTTGGCTGAGCACCCAATTAAGAGAGATGTGCGTGCTTTTGTACAGTTTTTTCATTGGTTTTATTGTATAACACAAGAAAAGACTATTTCTGCGATGAACACATCTTACGTCTACTCAAAGATCCTTCAAGAAATTGTCGAGAATGTTCATTCGACAGCCATTTGAGTGGCAGTCAGTGATTTAAGTGTGTAGTTTGACATGAAGTCTTTTGTCACAAAAACACATCAGTCTACTTCATAAGACTTATCCTTTTAGATGCTTAGCCCTTTTTTTAAGCATCCAAAAGTGCATGAATTCATTGTAAAAAATAACCCATACACCACCAAGGGCTTCGTTTATATCTTATAAAGCAGATTAGTGTGTTTTTGTAACAAAATGTCACATTTGTAAACTAGAAACTCAAATCACTGACTGCTGAATAATAATGTATAGACGAGCGTCACAGGAATCACTTACTATGGTTTGTTTACCAGAGAAGACAACAGCAACAATAGCAAACGAACAGCAAAAATAAATGGCTTGAGAATGTCACTGTATAACCGTTAAACACAAGACGAGTCTATTCCCAGAGCTTCTGCGATGAATACATTTTACATCGAGACAGAGATCAGATCGCTCATTCGACAGTCATCAGAAGTCAGTGATTTGGGTTTATAATTTTAAAAATGATTCTTTTTGTTACAAAAACACATTAGTCCACTTCATAAGACATGTGTAAACCCCATTTTTAATGTATGGCTTGGTTTTATAAAACATCTACGTGCATTTGAAAGTTTAAAAAACGGCCACTATCCAACACCATTATGAAGCACTGAAGAGCCAGGATTCATTTTAAATCTACTCCGACTGTGTTTGTCTGACAGAACAAAGTCATATAAATCATGGATGGCTTGAGAGTGAGTAAATTATGAGGTAGTTTTAAATTTTTGGGTGAACTACACCAATGTTTTCCAACCCTGTTCCTGAAAGCACACAAATATTACACATTTTCCATGTCTCCTTAACCAAACACACTTGATTGAAATCATCAGCTTAGTAGCAGAGACTGAAATACCTGTGATGAGTGAGACAAAGGAGTCATCCAAAACATGCAGTGTTGGTGGTTCTCCAGGAACGTGGTTGAGAAACACTGAACTAGACCAGTGTTTCCCAACCCTGTTCCTAAAGGCACATCAACAGTACACATTTTCCAACCTCTTCCAATTCAAACACACCTGAATCAACCCATCAGAACATTAGGAGAGACTTAAAAACCTGAAATGAATGGTTCAGATGTGGAAGACATCCAAAATATGTACTTTTGTTTAGCCTCCAGCAACAGGGCTGGGAAACACTGAACTAGACACCTCAATGTCAGGAGCAAGTCTTCTTCTGGACTCTCAAAACTTGACTTGCATTGCCAAGAATCACAGTTTGAGCTAAATAATACCTTTATTAAAGATTCTCAATTCTCTAAATGAAGAAAAGTAAAAGCCACCAACATCTTAGATGCCCTTAGGATGAGTAAATGACCGTCAAATTTCCATTATTCAATGAACTGACTATTTAAAATGTGTTTTAAGACTAAAGTGCAAGCTAAAACTCATTTTAAAACCTTTCAAAACCACTTTCTCGAATGGAGTTCAATGTAACAGCTCAATAATAAACCTACAACCGTACATAAAGAGTTCATCTAAGAGTTTAGCATGTACACATGACTTTCGGGCATTATAAAAATAGTAGTTCATGATTTGATGGCAACAGAACCAAAAATACTGTTGATTGTGTCAATGAAAACATACTGTATGACGTTCGAAAGTTTAAACAATGAGCCATTAAAACTATTAAAACCACAGTATTACGATGAAATCGACCTTGGCAGTCTTTCTCGATCATAAACGTTTGCTTAAAAAGAACATATATAATATTGCATGGGCCCTGAATGGTGTTTAGAACGTCCAGTTAACCCCAATATGGTACATTCAGTTGTTCTCACGGATGACGAATACGCTAGGTTAAGGCTAAACGGTGTTGATAGCAGCTCAAACGCTCTAATACCAATGCAATGAGTCTGTGGGATTGTGGAGTGGAGGTCAGGTCCATGTACATGTAGCTCTTTCTCACCTCCACCGCACGTCAGGCTCAATAAAGATTTGGTTTTTTGAAAAGCAGCCATCCTGTTGGCCAATAGTGTGATTGATAGGAAGATGTGCGGCCTCAGACTGGCATGTGCATCTCTGTGTATTCATCCTGTCCTTCCTTCTCGTCAAAAGTGGGCTCTGCGTCATCAGCGTCCAACTGAGAAACAGAAGAGATGATTTTGAAGAGAGCTTTAGTCAATATGATTGGGACAGAAAATACTATTTACTGCATATTGTACTCGTGTGCTTTTGTGAGTTATGTCCTCTCAAAAATTTATTGCAAAGACAAAACAAATTGCTCTCTTTCCAGGTGATGTCCCCTTAAAAAGATTATTCATTCATTCATTTACCTTCAGCTAAGATTCTTTATTTACTAGGGGCTGCCACAGTGGAATAAACCACCAACTTATCCAGCATATGTTTTACACAGCGAATGCCCTTCCAGCTGCAACCCAGTACTGGGTAACATCCACACACCCTCACATTCACACACATACAATACAGCTAATTTAGTTTATCCAATTCAGCTACAGCGCATGTCTTTGGACTGTGGGGAAAACCGAAGCACAGGAAACCCACGTCAACACTGGGAGAACATGCCAACTCCACACAGATTATTATAATAATAAAAGTATTTTTTATTTCTGTTCACAGTATTCGAAGAAAAAATGGCTAAAATTTAAACAAAGCAAAAAATAAATAATAATAAATTAAGGTAATTGTCCTAAACAAAAAATAATAATAATAATAAATCTGTTCACATTATTCCACAGAAAATACTAAATGTAGCATCTCCTTTTATATTTATTTATTAGTTTTTTAATTAGCATTTTAATAGTTTGTTGTTGTTAGTTGTTTTTAAAGAAGAAGACAATGTTATCTATTTTCAAAGTAATTGAGAGGTGTCTGGATGCAGACCTGGTGCAGTGCAATCTGAGCTGCATCCAATGCTTTTTAATGCGCTCACCTAACCCCACCCCTAACCCCACCCGTCACCGTGAAGTCATTCGCTCCATTGAGTGCATTGTGTCTGACATTGCATCGCAAGCTTGCATCATAAAGGCTGCATCCAGATACTATTGAAATCATTTAAATAATAAATTCTCCTACCATTCAGGTTTTAGACCAAAGACTACTACAGCCTTAATGAAGTTCACTAATGATTTGTTCATATCCCCAAGTCAACCCACTAATGCAATTTTTAATCTCACTTAAGCTTTTGACATGGTTGATCATTATGTTTTGTTGGATAATTTACACTTTGTAGGTTTTGATCAAAAATTCCTTTTTTGGTTTAATTCTTACTTTCAAAATAGACGTCAATACATTTCATTTAGAGGCTTTAACTCTGAGTATTCAGTTGTCGTGACTTACTAACTAGGATCATCCGGTCTGTCTTCAGCCCAGCTGTTGGCACTTAGCTTCTTCTATTTATTTCACTTAGCTTCTTCTATTACATACTTCATTGTCAGTTCATTACATTTTGTTTATGGCTTCTTTGCGTCTTGTCATGAACCTTGTTTATCTGGTGAACCCTTGGACACTCGGTTACCCCGATTCAGCTACTGCCCTTCCTCCCGACGCTGAATGTTTGCATTGTTGCTCACTGAACTTCCTGACTTATTCCATTAAAGTTTTACTTGCAATTGAGTCCATCTATCTAGTGTGTTTTCCTGAACGTGACACACTCGGTAGACACGGATATTAGATATGATGATGAGTTACAGTTGTCAAATGTTAATGGAATATCTAGGTCTTTGGTTCGATACTGAATTGTCCTTTAAAGGTGCTGTATGTATGTTTATGACTCTTCTAAACCATAAAATATGTTTTCAGATTTTTAAGAAACATGCAAAGTGAACATTCTTGTTTATCTAAAAACAGTGCTGAAGTAAGATATTCTGGTTTGAAAATGCACATTACATGCCAGAATCCTGTCTTTGTTTTGTTCTTTAAACCTGCCCAATTATATTTCAGCACCCGAGGTTGCCTTGGTGGGAAACCATGTATGTCATTGCATGCAGCAAATTATCTTAGTGTGTATGCGTCTTTTTGTGCGTGCAGAAGTCCTTACACACTGCATTTCACGATTGCTAAAGATGCGTGGTAGAAGAAACATCTTGACGGGGACAGTCATGATGAGAACAAAGGGGAAAGCCAGCGACGCCACCGTGGACATGACAGCCCAGAGAACAGCCAGACAAACCACCTGAATAGCTGTGAACAGATGCATCCGCAGCGTCCGCACCTGAGATCCAAACCAGAGATCAGTCAACAAACACAGCACAACACATCTTCACCGTTCATACAAGTGTCCATGTTACTGCCTCTATGATTTAAAAAGTAAACCAAAAACACAAGTCATTTTCTTTTCACATAGCGTGTTGTGAATGTAAGAGGTCTGCAAAGTTTCAAAGATAGGAAAGAAGTGACTCTGAACTGCCTGAACTACTGTCGAGTAAATCCAGTCTTACTTCCTGCACAATCCTATGTAGATTTGTAACTCTAAAAATGCAAAAACGGAAACACCAAGATGCTCTTAATTTTAAAACAACGCCCATTAAAAACTTTTGCGCACAACTGGTTGGATGCTATTTTTCTCCAATAAGAAAAAAAAAGATGTGTATGTGCATCAAAAAAGTCGTGATTTTATTTTAATTGACAAACCAGCAGATCCATCAAAGGAAAATGATTAAAATTCTTTGGTTTTTGAGCTAGATGCTAATGGTCTAATCAGAATCAATAATCTATGCTAAGCTAAGCTAAGCTAAAAGTGCATCAGCCAGACTCGGACTGGTTGAAAAAAAAGTGGTGAACCTCAATTGTTTAACTCTAAGAGAGCTGTAAAATCAGGCTATTTACAAGAAAAAAAAAGTTTTTAAACTGTAAAATTGAATATTTTTCTAAAGGAGATCTAAACAGTAGGGACCTTAAAAGGCATAATTATGTCTATTTAATAAGCAAAATAGCAGATTGCTGTCTGACCTTGCGCACGTATGTGTGGTCAGGGTGGTATTTTGGAGGCATCAGCAGAAGCAGGATCCGTTCAGTCATCTGGATCCCGTTCAGTGACATCACACCCATGTAGAGGAAGATGCCGAACAGCACAGCGATGGGGATTTGCCGGAGCAGATCACCGATAACTATTGACAGACCTACAGCCAACAAAACATCCTGCGTGAGTATATAATATCAATATACTATTCATTTAAAGGGGCGGTGAATCCCAAAAATGTGCAATGCTGTAATTTTACTCGCACTTAAGCTGTTTCAAACCTGAGTTTCTTTTATTTGTTGACTTAAAATACAAAAGTCATTTTTCAAAACATTCTCTTTTGTATTATGAAGAAACTTGTACAGGTTTGGAACAATTTTTTGGGGTTAACTATCTCTTTAATTCAACATTAAGGCATACAATAGTCATTTATACTGATTTTAGGCCCATTAAAATAAGGAAAATGTATTAATAGTTTTAAAACGGACAAAAAAAGTAACATATGTAACACCACATATGTAAAATCAAATCTGTCATGAAAAGAACAATAGAAAAAAATATATTCACTGACAACCAATCAGAATTTGAATATCTGAACAACATCAAAACATCAGTGCCTGCTTATAATAAACAAACATAATCATACTTTAATAAGGACTGTAATAGAGTTATTGTTCATAGTGTTATTAGGCCTTTAAAGTGAATTGAACTAAATATTTCAAATCTCAAACTAAGAAGGTCATAAGATATGTTGGTTTTCTACTAATGATAAAGCGTGTTTTTATCCAATAATATAGTAACTATAATTCTAACACCAGCTTATTGTTTATTCTAAAACAATTAAACATATATCCATTTAACTATACTAAAATACATTTTAACTAAATAAACAAACTTGCATTTTAATCACAATATTTTAATAATTGTTCATGAGATTTATTGCACTTATCAAAAGTTAGTTTTAATCTGGTAGCACCTAAACACAACATCAGAATCTGTTGTTGAAACCCACCAACAAGTATGGCTACCAGTAACCCAGTCACCCTCTGCTCCTTGACCTCCTGGATTCGAGGTTTGTCTCCTGGAGCGACTGCTTTACTCATCACGGTGAGGGCGTTTGCATGGGTGACGGAGCGTACAGTGGCTGCAGCCATCCAAGGCAGACCGAACAGCGCACTGGTGCCACCCAGAGTCACGATGAGCAACAGATCCAGATGGAAACCAGAACCCTTGACCAGCATGCGCTCTTTCTTGCTGACTATCAACCTAGAAGGAGAAATTAATGCTTTAAAACTGACAAGACTTAAACATGACAAAACAATGTTAACGTTTCCTACAAATTTGTGCAAAAATATGCACAAAATCTTATGTCACATAGCCACATACTTAAAAAAGTGTTTGCTTAAAATAAAGCTAGCTAAAAGTAAAAAAATAAGTAAATACTAAATAATAATAGTAATAATAATAAACAATACGATAATTACAGTAAAAAGAATAAATACAATAATACAATAAAAAAACAAATACAATAAATAGAGTAATCAAATTAAAGAATAAATTAATTAATTAATAAAAGAAAAAATGAATAAATGATAAAATACATGAATGAATAAATAAATCGATAAATAAATAAATGAATGAAGAAATAAATAAAGGAATAAATCAACAAATAAATGAATTAATGAATGAATAAACTAATTAATAAATTAATAACTGAATGAATAAATAAAAGAATAAACGAATGAATGAATTAATAAATAAATGAATGACTAAATGAATGAATAAAGACAATTAATGAATAAATGAAGGAATAAATAAAGCAATCAATGAATAAATGAAGGAATAAATAAAGCAATCAATGAAAAAATGAAGGAATAAATAAAGCAATGAATGAATAAATGAAGGAATAAATAAAGCAATGAATGAATAAATGAAGGAATGAATGAATAAACCAATGAATAAATAAATAAATGGATGAATGAATAAACAAATTAATGAATAAATTAATTAATGAATAAATAAATGAATGAAGGAATGAATAAATTAATTAATAAACGAATGAATGAATGAATAATTAAATAAATGAATAAATGAAGGAATAAATAAATCAATGAATAATTGAATAAATGAATGAATAAATAAATGAATGAATAAATAAAAAGGATATATAGACAGACAGACAGACAGAAGCGTGGAAATGGACTCACGTGGTGATTTGTGTCTCCATAAAGATAAGAATGAAGACGAGCAGAGCTGGAAGAATGCTGGCAAACATCATCCAGATGGGAAACTGACCGTCCGAGCCCAGAGGATTGACTATCCAGCCTCGCTTATCAGGACTAGTTACTGAAAAACCTCGGGGTACACTTAGTTTCTGCAAGGTGGAGCATTGCGAAAATATCTCATTAATAACAATAATAAAGAAAAGAAAGAAAATGTTTAATAATGAAAAAAAAATAATAATAAAATATGATTTCTACAAAAAAAGTGATGAACTAAAACAGTAAATAAAACAGCAACAATAATTACAACAGAGAAAAAAATTAACATAATATAAAGATACATAAATAACAATAACTAAATCTACGCATCATATTCTAAATAAAATATGTATTAATAATGACAAATAATCAATAATTATATATTTAATTACAAATAGTTAATTTAATGACAAATTATTAGGTCAAAAGTTTCTATTTACTATTTTGGGCCAATAGACTAAAATAAGCATTACATTTCTTCAGTTTCTCAGAATCATCTAGTAATAGGCAAGCCTTAATTCTCACCTGTGTGTATGTGTCTTTAACACTGTAGTCCACCAGAACCATGATGAGAATGGCAATAGGAACTCCAAAATCTCCAATAACTCTCCTTAACTGTGAATAAAAGGAGTTTTAGATCGCTTTCACACAAATTATTCCTTGCAGTCGCAACTCAACATTGTGTGTTTTGGCTTTTACCCTGCCCGGGAAGAAGGCGCTGTTCTTGAACTTGCGCAGGTAAAAAGCGATGAGGAAGGTGCCAGACATGAGCACTAATGACAGCAGAGCAGTGTTTGGTTCCCCCACCACCTTCAGCATCTCCTGTGAACTGCTGTTCGTAACTGCTAATGGACTTTCCGTCACTTCATCCATGCTGGAGTTCAGCGAGGAGTTTCTGACGTCCACAAGCACAGCAGAGCAGCGCTGCAGAGGATGCTCCTGGAAAATCTGAGCCACCAAATCACAAGTTAAGAAAAGTGGTCCACAGTGGTATATTGACTCTATATTGGATATTTACATGTTTTTCTCTTTGGTCAATAAGGCAAGATGTTTTTGTTGCTGTTTGAAGACTTTAAGAGCTTTTAATAAGTAGCCTTTTTTAGTCTAATGTAAGGTAAACATCACAAATAATCTTAAGTGTTTCTTTTGGCCCACTTTACCATTCTGTGTCTGTAGATTTCAAATACAAGTTTATCTGTTTGCTCATTAGGAAGGATTTTTTTATTGCTATTTTAAGACTTCAGGCTTTTAAGAAATATAGTTTTTTTAGTCTAATGTAAGGTAAACATCACAAACATCACAAATAATCTTAAGTGTTTCTTTTGGCCCACTTTATCATTCTGTGTTTGTAGATTTCAAATACAAGGTTATCTGTTTGTTCATTAGGGAGGAATTTCTATTGCTATTTTAAGACTTTCAAAAAACTACTTATCAAAAGCCCAATGAAAGGTAAACATCAAAAAATTAACTTAACTGCTTCATCTGGCCCACTTTATCATTTTGTGTCTGTATATTTCAAGTTTATCTGTTTGGTCATTCAGGCGAGATTGTTTGTTTGTTGATTGTTTTAAGACTTTGGGCTTTTACTATATTGTTTTTTTAATATTATATTTTTAGTCAAAACCTAAGGTAAAGATAAAAACTAAAGCATTTCTTTTGACCCACTTTTGTGTCTGTAGATTTCAAAATACATATATTTTAAGCACACAACAATTGTGAAAATGTTTTTTTTAAATTCTATTTTCGTTTATAAATTTATATAATTATATTTTTAATTGCATCTTTAATATAACCCCCCTGCCTGTTGGCAAAATTTTACATTTTTAATAAAAAAAGATTCCTAAATTTCTTTTAGTAAAAGCCTAAAATGTAAAAAATAAATAAATAAATAAAATGAATGAAACCAGGATGTGATATTGGCTGATTTGCATATTTAAAATTTCATTTATTATTTTATTTTCTAACACAACAAATTTTATTTTGCAATTTTTTTTATGTATCCAATCAACTGGGCAAGTATAGTGAAAACTAATTATTTTTTTAAATAATTTTTTTTATTTTATTACTTTAAGACAACGCAAATGCGCTGCTATCATTCTAGATCTTTATTTTATGTTGTCAAGAAATAAGGGCACAACATTAAATATTGAAAACTCTTCTACTTTTTCATGTACGATAATCTAAAACTATACCTTAGCCAGCTTTGAGAAGGTCTCATAGATGAAGATGAGCGAGATGAGGAAGGAGAAGATCTCTTGGGTGAAACGGGAGACGAATCGGACCATGAAACTTCCCTCAAACGCCACCATCAACACCACGATGATGATGAGCCAAAAACCAATCCAGACCCGCCCCGTCAGGTACTCCATATTATTGCCCTTACAGAACTGGAGAAGATGAGGGTAGAGGAGCAATTATTATTATTAGTAGTAGTAGTATGTATTTTTATTATTGTTTATTATTTTAAAAAGGGTGGTAAACTACATAAGTAAATTTAATAAAATAAACAAGTAAAAGAAATTAGTGCTGGGAAAGATTTATTGTGATTAATCACATCCAAATGTGTTTCCTGAATATATATATATATATTAGTATTATAAAAACAAAAATCAAATAGGGTGCTCTACATCATCAAATAAAAACAATAAAAGCAAATAAATAAAAATATTTATTAATTGTAATAAATAAAAAAATATAAAAAAGAGTCAACAAAACTATAAAAAGTAAATCAAATGTGTTTGCTTACGGGGTTGTCTTAAAAAAAAGAATTTCCGAAAATGTTTATCATTTAAAATCTTTAAAAATAGGAGTAATGTTAAGGCTGATTTTAGCTTGCCGTTTATTTAGAAGAATACATTAACATTTACTTAATATTTACTCACCCCTAAATGGTTCCAAACCTTTATTTCAGTTTCATTATTCTGCTGAACACTAAAGAAGATAATTTGAAGAAAGTCGAAAAGCTGAAACTCCCAAATTCAATGGTTACAGGATTCCAACATTCTTCTAAATATCTTCTTTTGTGTTCAGCAGAAGAAAGAAACTCAAACATAAAAGGGCAGGTAAATGACGACAGAACTTAAATTTCTGGGTGAATTACCCCTTTAAATGATTTTGTGCTAAATAACTATCCAACTAAACATTCATGTGTGTGTGTATAATATATATATATATATATATATACATATATATATATATATATATATACACCAGCATTAAAAACTCACAGAGAAGAAGGCTTCTTCAAACACCAGTATTGGTCCAGAAAAGCCCACAATGAGCAGAGGCTGAGCCCCCAGCAGACAGAACAGCACACCCTGAACACACGTGGCCACGATCAGCTCCGACACACCGAGCAGCCCTTCAGTCTTCTCACCTGACACCAAATCACACATCCAGAGACATTAATAATAATAATCAGACAGAGGTCAGACATTTACACTGATTCAATCTGTACCGAGTTTAACATGACACACCTTTTTAAATGACTGCTATTATGCAAAAATCCCTTCAATAAGGGGTTTAAACACAGTTGTGTGACAACAGTGTGTAAATATAGCCCGTTTCTTATGGTTTAAATGTATTAATTTTATTTTTTATGATCACACTTGATAAAAACAGTCTGCAAAACACTTTGATTGACATTCCCCTTTTGTACGCGTCATCAGAGGGGGAAAGCCCCGCCCACTAGTGACAATCTCTCCCTCCCTCACTAGCATAAACAGCCTTCGCACAGAGTGAGAAGCAGCCATCCTCCATTAAGAGCTTTCACCTGCTAAAGATAATGTTAGCAACTAAGAGGCATTATAAATGTGGAGTTTCTTTCGAAAAGAGAGCTGGTAGCACAATCTCATTTCAATTTAAAGCGACAATCGCCAAAACGACACATTTTAGTTCAAAGCCTAAAAGGGGCAACTTTAAATATTTATAAAACATTGAATGTGTGGTATTTTGAGCTGAAACTTCACATACACACTCTAGAGCAGGCATCGCCAAACCTGTTCCTGGAGGGCCGGTGTCCTGCAGATTTAAGCTCCAACCCTAATCAAACACACCTGATCAAGCTAATCAAAATCTTAAGCTGCGTTCACACTGGGCTTTTGCTCCCACAGACTTCCATTCATACACACGCGACTGCATCAGAACGGAAACGCAAGGTCATGCGTTAAGTTTCGCAGGTTGCTGCGGTGCAAAGTTCAAGCTTTGTGAACTCTGACCTGCGAAATCGCATCACTTGACTGCGTGAGACCAACCGAGAATCAAAACATGTCATCTCTGGACAGAAATGTAAAACATGGAGCAATCGCTCGTTTTTTTAATGCCTAATAATCTTGTTTAATCCCGCCCCTTTTCGCAGCGCCGTACGACAGAATTTCGCACACACAAACTCTAGTGTGACTGCAGCTTTACTAGGTCTACTTGAAACACCCAGACAGGTTTGTGGAGGCAAAACTGGAATTAAACCCTGCAGGACACCGGACCTCCAGGAACGAGATTGGTGACCCCTGCTCTAGAGACATCAGAGACTTATTTTACATCTTGTAAAAAGTGGCATAATAGGACGCCTTTAAACATTTGAATTCGAAACACTGCTGGCAAAAACACTTTCCTATTCACTTTATTTCAGTCTAATGGAATCAACGGCCAAAACACACATTTAAGCATTCCTTTTGGAACAGTTTATCAATTCATTTCTTTAGATTTCAATTAAATTCTTATCTTTAATGCTGTTTTCACAAAAAAAAAAAAAAAGTTCTACTTTGAGCCAAATTTTTCGACTTCCTGTACGTCCACACTACCCTTATACATGTGTATTTGTGTTTAACACATTTAATTGTAAAATAAAATTGGGAAAATTTGTTTTATCCTGGCTGTTAAAAGTTTTTTCTTAATCCAAATGATTCTATAAAACTCCCGAGTAAAAATCTTTTATTGTAAAATGTTAAAAAAAATTAAACAATAATTTTGAATCTCACTTAATACAACATTAGAAATGTAAACCAGGATTTACTGCATATTTAATCAAATAATGTCTCATTTGCATATATAAACATGCTATTTTGGAAAGTCCTAAAAACTATGTGGATAAAAGCCATGACAGCATAACTTGTATGTTACTTGAACTCATTTTATTAAGTTATTCAGGTTTCAACAAATTTCTGTAAGTTATATAAAGTTAAACTTAATACATTTGCTCTGTTTAATTAAAAGAAATTTAGATGAACGTTTTATTTAATATAACAAAAATAAATAAATAAATCAATCAACTGTGAAAATAACACTAACCAGCAAAAGTCCTGTCACTGATCCCAGTTGTAAGTTATTGTAATAATAACTTAACTTCTAGTCGATCATTTGGAAAAGCGGCAGAAGCTCAATTTTTCAATCCATCATCTGTTGAACTGCCTCCACATAAAAGTTCAAAGCGCTCCAGGATTGGCCAGCCCAGTCACCAGATATGAATATTATTGAGCATGTCTGGGGTAAGATGAAGGAGGAGGCATTGAAGATAAAGACAAAGAATCTTGATGAACTCTGGGAGTCCTGCAAAAACGCTTTCTTTGGCATTCCAGATGACTTTATAAATACTTTGAGTCATTTGCCTTTCATTGAAGCCACTTCTGATACCAAATGATCAACTAGAGGTCAAGTTACTATTTGTTGTCCCCAAAACTATAATAGGCGACAAGACTTTTGGCAGGTAGTGTATTCGTTCATTTCATCTTATTCAGCTGTCATTTACAGTCATAAAAATTTCATGAAGAACCTTGAAAACAGAAATTGTTTTTAAAATGATGCATTGGTAGTCGCATTGCAATGTTAGTGTCACTGACCCAAAAGTCCTCCAAATGTGATGGCAGGGGAAAGAGCAGCGAAATAGATGAAGATGACCGCAGCCATGCATTGGGGGTTCAGCGCATCCCTGAAGTCACTGATGTATTTTGGGTAACGGCGCTGCGCATCCCGAATCAGCCCACCAAACAGACGACCAGTGCGTTTTAAAGGGTCATCCTCTGGTTTAAAGGGTGCCAGCAAGGCCTCTGTTTTACACATAGAGAGAGAAGATGGGATTTTTGTTTATATAAAAGAATGCTAGTAAAAGAAAAAAAAAACTAAAGAAAAACTAGATAAAAGTCTATTTATTGACAACTGAAGTGCATGGAAAAGAAAACGTAACTAAAGAGACACTAGGCAAAGGCTGGTCTATATTTCTGATGGTATGATAACTGGTATCAGATAACTGGTTTTAGACCGTTTATTTGAATGCCTGGGTAAAAAAAAAACTTTTTCCCATCATTGAACACAACATATTTCATTTTAAAAAACATTTATCATATTTTGTAAAAGTAAACATGTCAAGCTAAATAATTCAAATAAATCCTTGACTTCTGTTAAATGTATCTTCATTAGCTTCAAATACACAGATTTCTTTACAACACACAAATAAATCCTTTTACCATATAGCTTAGGAACGGTATAATAGAAAATTTCAGCGGTTTTAAAACCTTTACTTTTCCTAAACGTGGTAAACATTGAAACTGGTTATCCTCCCATGCCTAATAGACACAAAAGCAATACCAAACCTAAAGCAACCACAAAAAGACAGAAAACCAAGAATGAAAAGTTTAAGACAGACAAAATTTAGCATCCATCATCTACTATAAATTACTTAAAAAATATACTGCAGAAAACGTGTTTTAGTGCATTTAAACAGGGAAAAAATGCATGAAATAAAATGAAAATAAGAGTATGGTCATCTCATTTCTTTAGGAATAGAGCGATAATGCGTTCAATTTAAACTAAATGATTGACAATTTCAACAAAATTACATTTTTTATTTCTTGATTTTTCTTCTATATTAACATGTTTGGAAAATGTTATATATATATATATCTATATATATATGAAGTATAAACAAATAAAACATAATAAAAAACAAATAAAACACAGCTAAAGGAAAAACTAAAATAGCTCCCCCCAAAAAAATGACTACAAAAAAATTTAATGACAAAAATAAAATGCACTAATAAAAGTAAAACAGCAAAAAATTATAAATAAATCTACATATAAATCTCTTTACATCCAAATAAGAAATAAAAAGTCTAACCCAGATGAAAAAAAACCTCCACAAAAGACTAAAAAACTAAAGAAAAAAACTGCATACAGCAGCAGAAAAGCAAGAGGCAATAATAATAATTATTATAATGTCATTATTTTTATTATATGAAGGAAAAAGAAAAAAAGTATCAAAGAAAGCAATAAACCTTTCTCCTGGAGGCTCTTGGGTTCTTTGGCCATCAGGGCCACCCCCTGCTCCTCTCTCTTACGGAGCATCTCTCTCTGGAAATGAGCAACGGAGCGCAGGAGGTCTTCTCCACCCAGCTCTGATGGAGGTAGAACAATACTGCAGTCCAGGAACCCATTGATGGCGTTTAGCAGATCCTGACGGTCATCGGCCAGGTACGCAGCTTCATGAAATTGCTGGACAGAGATCAGATTACATTTTTATCAAGATTTTAACCTTAAAAGATGCATGTGCTTATATATTAAACAAGAACAGTTTTTGTCACCTTGTCCGACATGAGTGTGGAAATGGAGCGTCCGATCTGGTGGTAGTCCATGTTGGTGCTGGGAGGACCAAGCAGGACAAAGAGGAACCGCACAGGAACAGGCACTTCCAGCACCGAGTCCAGCTCTACGGCCTCCTGGAGGCGAACAAACGCCATGGTGGGCTGCTCCAGGAAGTCAACACTGCCTGACAACAGACAAATGCACTTAGTATCCTTTCTTCAACTTATTTTCCCTTCAATGGGATAAAAAGGGTTCCCACAATTCCTTGACTACCACTTACTTAAAAGCTTACTACCACTTACTAAACAGGGCACAATTGTGCTTTGCATAATATTAAGTTCAAGATCAAGCTTAATTTATTTATATAGCACATTTCCAACTGCCTCAAGGCTGCACAAAGTGCTTTACAGAGACAGAATAAACACATGATATGAGCATAAAAACAGCAACAACAGCAATAGGCACATACTAGGAAAGAACATAGAGAGCATATATCAATAAAAGAGCTAAATTAAATTAAAATAATGATAAAAAGAATTGCCTAATTAAAAGATGCTACCACACTAAACCACAACACTAAACACGATTACAAACATGACCGTTTTGATCCCCCTGCCCACTCCAAGCACCCCTGAAGGGAAGGACTTATGCTTCAAAAGACCTAGAAAATAAGTGTGTCTCTAATTTAGACTTAAAAATAGGCAGCGCCGAAGCCTTTTTTAGTTCTAATGGCAGGTCGTTCCAGAGGCGAGGACCTGCTATGGCAAAAGCACGTTCGCTCCTACTTTTGAGGTGGGCCTTTGGAAGTTATAATAAGAACTGATCAGCAGAACGCAAGTGTCTGGATGGAGGGAAATTAACCATCAGTTGGGATACATAGTGAGGGCTTAGACCATGTAGGGCTTTATACACAAAGAGAAGGATTTTAAATTTGATAATTTGTGTCACCGGTAGCCAATGTAGAGAGCTCAGAATAGGAGTGATGTGTGCATATTTCGGGCTTTTTGTTAAGAATCTAGCTGCTGCGTTTTGCACTAACTGTAGGCGAGCAATCTGAGACTTAGGCAGCCCAAAATAGAGAGAGTTGCAATAGTCCAACCGGGAGGTTATAAACCATATTAAAATGGTTTAAGCATAAATAGTTACTATTAAAGTGTTTCAAAAGACTCTATGAGAACAACAATAGATCATTTACCTCAGATTTTGTTTAAAAAAGCTAATGTACTTGCTCTTTGTATGTTTGTGAATACGAAGTGCTCCCTCTGCCACATTTAATCTGCCATGCTCAAACGTAGTTTTACAAATATTACTTTTTTTATATACTTTTTTAAAATTTCTTTTAAGAAGAGAAGAAAAAATAAACAAATAAATAAATAAATAAATAAATAAATAAATAAAACAAGGGGGAAAAAATACAAAAAGTAGGTTAAAAAAAATAATAAAATAAAGTAAATAATACAATAAAACACCAGAACTTAAATGAACGGTTGACAGGTCACATATTTCCTTACAGGTCACATGAACAAATACATATATATAAATCAGATTACACTCTGTAAAAGCATAAGTACAATCAATTTCTCCCAATATTGCAGGTATTTGTCCATTTGTAGCTTTAAAGAAAAAGTCATCCTCTCCATATTTTGAACATTTGATATGATATCCAACCATTCAGATTTTGTAGGGGGTTCCAGTTGTAGCCACTTTCGAGTCACAGTTTTCTTACTGTTTGCTAGGAGTATTTTTAATAAGTACTTGTCTTTTACCGTTAAGTTGGCTGCAATATTTCCCAGATAAATTGTTGTAAAAAAAAAAGATCCACAACATCACCAAAAATATTACGTATTACTTGCTTTACATCCTTCCAATATGACTGAATGGCTGGGCAACTCCAAAATATATGAAAGTGGTTTGCCAAGTCTTCTCCACATTTCCTCCAGCACTGCCCCCGGTGCTTCTCCTGTGTTTGCATGTATGTTAATTTGGGGGTTATAAAGTATCTGGTAAGATTCTTCCAGCAAAAATCTCTCTACATACCAGAATTGGAAGAGGTGGCCTGTACTGAGCAGAAATTCAACCAATCTTCCTCTGAGATAACTAGGTTGGATTCTCTCCCCCATTTTACAAATATCACTTTTAATTTCTGTCATTGTCTATTAACACCCAGTCTTTGAGGTGGTTATTTCAAAGCCAAACTTCCGAGACATTATACATTATCCTGCATGTTAGTGTTAATTAGACTCTAATTAATCAGAGACGGCCATTTGATAAGGATAAAATACATTTAAAATGGAGCTGAAACAGCAACAGGTGTGAAAAGAAATGCAATACAAACTGTGGTCCCACTTTATATTTGGTGGCCTAATATAATATTATGTACTGTATTTACACTGAAATGAATCATTTGGTTTAATGTATTTATTTAAATACATGTTTTTACAATGATTAAATACCTGCATGTACTGCATCTGTAATTACGCCATTGACCATCCCTTCCACCTTAACCCACACTTTAACCTACCGATACCACCAAACCGGTCTCTAACCCTACTCGTATCCCACCTCATGAGAACCAGAAGTATTCTGCAATACATTACGAACACAGTAAGTACATTTGATTTATTTTTTGACTCGAGTACATGGTAGTTAAGTCCACTCAATTTAAAGTGGAACCAAAAATGGTGTAGACAAAATTAAATAATAAATAATGGTATATTTCCTAATAATGGTACATTTCTGAAATAAACCTTTGATAATTCCAAGATATTCCAGAAATCTCATGCAAACCCTGGATAAACTCAAAACAATGACTTCAAAACAAATGCTAGAGAATCAGATTATAACTGCTTACCAACAAGTACAACAGTGGCTTCAGCATTTTCCGGGATTTTCTCCAGAAGCTTAAGTTCATGTTTTGATTTGGATCTGTGCATGCCTATAGGTGTAGCCGAGTCTTTCTGCAAAGAACATACAGTAACAGACGAAAACAAAATAAATAAATACATTTGAGAGATACAGTTTAAATTGGCAACGACAGAAAAAAACGTATCTTTAGTGTTTCTTGACTAGAATAATGTTCAGTTTAGTTTCAGTTTCCTTTATTTTGTCATTCAAAACATCACAATAGAATTGTAATGCAGAACAAACTTACATTGTAACAGACCCAACAAGAACATAAAAAAACATCACTATAAAAACACTATAAAATCCTAACAGGATAAATAAGCTTTTATAACTCCATAAAAATATAGTTATATAAGATATAACCTATTTTAAAAAATCTCTGAAGAGAATAACTTAATACTTAAATACCTATTTCACCATATGTTGTAATATTACCAATTTATGCTAGTTTAACTATTTATTAATTTATCACTTTCACACTAGCTACCAACAATGTTTAAGAAATCTCATTAACAATGTGTAAATGCGTCAATAAATTAAATTTAAAACTCATTAAAATGTGTTTTTTTTAATGTTTTTTTTTTAATCAGCAATTTTTTTTTCAAAATAAACTCTTTTTTTTCTTTTTTTTTTGAAGTATTACATTTATAAAATATCTCTTCTAAACCCTCATCGCTCTTCTTTCATGAAATTACCTCGTTCTTATCGATGTCAATGTGCACGGTGCTGTCCTGACTGGCCCTGCTGGAGCCCATAAGCGGCTCCATGACGGAGGTCTCAGGGATGGTCAGATGGTTGGAGCTGCTCTGGTGGTGGCTGATCAGAGAGCCCAGGCTGGCGGCAGAGATGTTTCTGGGGAAGGAGGTGATGTGCTCTTTCTCATCGCTCGGGTGACTGAGGGAAGGAGAGCAGGGGAGGAAGCGGGTCAGAGACACAAGCAGAGACTGCGAAGGATCGTGGGTAGATCTACATATACAGTAAAAGCGGGTGGCGGGATGGTAGACCGAGAGCATTAGATGAATGACAATCACACATTCAAAAAAAAAAAAAAAAAGGATCACTGGATTTAATTTCTATGGGCTAAATTTAAGCAAAGTAAATTAAGTGGAACATTACTACATTTCATTTGTTTGTTTAAATTCAGCCCATATAAATTATTTGCAGTTTCCTTAAAAATTTAGTAAATTAAATGAATCATTTTCAGTGTTGGGGAGTAACTAGTTACATGTAATGGCGTTATGTGATTTGATTACAAAATAAATGTAACAGTAATTCGTTATACTGTAGTTACTGGGAAAAAAATGTGTAATTAAATTACAGTTACTTATGAAAATGTTAAAGATTGCAAATGGGGTTACAACTAAAAATGTTCTTTAAAATCTGGGCAATGTTGAATAATATTAATCTGTTGCATTGCCTGTTTTTGATAAGCATGATGCCTTCTGCTAAGGTCATTTATTAAAGCGGTGCTATTCTGATGCTTCTGATTGGTTTTCAGGTTTGATATCGCGACGCATGGTGAAAGCAGCTACTACAAACAGTCTGAGAGCTGCCACCATGGCGAGTGATAAAAATGCATTTCATTGCTGGAAATTTAAAAATCATTTCACCCTGAAATCTGAAAAGGACACAAATAAAACAGTTCAGTGCAAGATCTGTTTGCCAGCTGTTAAAACACTTTTGACATCAAAGGCTTCAGTGTAGAATCTGAGAAAGCATCTGCAGGTATGTAACCTAGCCATTCTTTATTTTATAAAAGCACATGGTTTTTGTCATTATCATGAGTGTACAGAAATAAAAACAGACCCTTTCATTTTTGACTCAAAGTTATTGGAATTTGATGAATTGATTGTATTTATTTATTTTCGAACTGAAATATCATACATAAAATATCATTAACAAAAAATACATTTCAACATGGTCCAAAATGGAGAGGGATGAAGCACAAGCTTATTATTTTCCCACTCCATTACCAAATCCATCATTCGTCTATTTCTTCAACTTATTTCTGCTTTTACTTGTCTCTTCTTTTTACATATTTGATCCTTTTGGCAACTTTTACAAATTGTATGTTTAATTCCATTTGTACCTTTACATTTGAACATACTTTTGTATGCGTTTTGGAAGTAATTTATTCCTAGCTTTAAACATAAATTGTGCTGTTTTAAATTTAACCAATTCATTGAACTTAAGTATTTTCAAATAAAAAAAAAAAATAAAAGATTTGTATGCACCAAATACCCCACAAGTTCTATCAGTGTGTGTGTGTATATATTTATATATATATATATATATATATGTGTGTGTGTGTGTGTGTGTGTGTGTGTGTGTGTGTGTGTGTGTGTGTGTGTGTGTGTGTGTGTGCGCAAGTAAAACATATCAAATAAAATTTTATTTAAAATTTTGTTAACAATTAAATTATGTTGTTTGTCGCATATAATGAACTATTTACTGTATGTAATGTGGGTAAATGGTGTGTTATGATATATATATTTCACACAAACCCACAAATACAATTGAAGGGAAAATGATTTACCGTCCTGTGAATTTTTTTCTTTTTCCAAATATTTCCCAAATTATTTTTTCACAGTATTTCTTCTGGAGAAAGCCCCCCTGAAAAATATTTTTTCAAGTGTCTCAATTTGACAGTGACTAGCCTAATTAACCTAGTCGAGCCTTTAAAATGTCACTTTAAGCTGAACACTAGTGTCTTGAAAAATATCTAGTAAAATATTATTTACTGTCATCATGGCAAAGATAAAATAAATCAGTTATTAGAAAAAGAGTTATTAAAACTATTATGTTTATAAGTGTGTTGAAAAAATATTCTCTCTGTTAATCAGAATTTGGTGAAAGAAATATAGAAGGGGGCTAATTATTCAGGAGGACTAATAATTCTGTTTTCAACTGTACATTCTACAAAAAAAATTCCATTCAGAGTTTATATATATATAAAAACTCAAGACAGTTTCATTACTTAAAATCAACATTTTGGTTTGTGATTTCCGCCAGGACTCTGGAGCTGTACCTGTGTTTGAGCAGGAGCGCACGGAGGACGTTTGCTCGGTCCTCAGCTTTGATCTGGTCTGAGATGATCATCTGCTCCACCACCTGATGAGAGATGCCGGGTAAGGTTTTCTGATCCAGGTCCAAAAGCACAGCCCCTAATAGAGAAGAATTCAGAACATATCATCACAATTAAAGTCAGAAATATAACAATGATACAAAATGAACGCACCTTATCACAAATTCTTTTGAGTAAATCGAGATTAAAATTTCAGAAAATGACACCAATTATTTCACTCACACTGCAAAAAAAATTCAAATCTCAAAAAATTCTTAAATTGAGAAGCATTTTCTAGACAAGTAGAAAATATTGTTTTGTTTTTAAGACAAGTCAAAATCAAGCAAGTTTCTTCTTAAAACAAGCTAAATAATCTGTCGATGGTGCAGGTAAAATAATCTAAAACTGCTTAAAACTACCCAATAAGGTTTCTGGTTCGAGTCCAGGCTGGGCCAGTTGGCATTTACTGTGTGGAGTTTGCATGTTCTCCACATGTTCATGTGCGTGTTCCAGTTTCCCCCACAGTCCAAAAGACATAAGTGAATTGAATAAACTAAATTGGCCATCGTGTATGAGCGTGTGTGTGAATGACACTATGCCGGACTAAATTGGCAGTTCATTCCCCTGTAGTGACCTCTGATAAATAAGGTACTAAGCGCCAAAGGAATGATAAATAAAAATACTTCTTGAATTAAGATTTGTTTTTGATATTTGAACTAGAAACAGACAGACTATGCAAGTACTTTTACATAATACAGTACAATAAGATGCTAGATGTTGTGTCAGTTTCTCACCATGAGCGATGGTCTTCCTGAGTTCCAGCAAGCTGCGAAACGACAGCGAGGCCACGTGTGGTTTCCCCCAGCGGTCCGTCTCCTCCTCCACATCCTCCTCAAACTTAATCCAGCGTGCCGTTTCCCTCCACTGCATCTCCTGGTTCTTATCCATGATCAACTCATTGAGCTCTACGAACACCTGAGAAAGAGAACAAACAATAAAACATCATTACATTAATAATAATTTTTAAAAATCCACAATAAATTCATCAAGGTAAAGCAGCTAATGCAATAGATAAACTAAAAATGTAGAGCATGAAGGAAGCTAACATTGCTTTGATCTTCCCAAAATATTTCATTATTTCAATGCGTGAACGCTTAAAAACACCAAAACACCTCAGAGTTCAGTGTAAAACAGCTCATTTAAAAAGATTGTCTTGTTTCCAAGTCCAAATAACATTTTCTACACTCAAAAAAATAATAATGTTTGCTATTTGTACGAAATGTGTTCGAATTGTAAGACAGTAATTAGCAAAAAGTAATTAGTAAATAAATAAATAATAAATAAATAAATCCAGAACTCTAACAAAACAGATATAAAATCAGAATAACAAAAAACTGAAAGTGTTAACAGATATAAAGTCAAAATTAGGGCTGCACAATATATTGTTTCAGCATCGATATCGCCGTTATCAAATCTTTAATAGTTGTATCGCAGTATCTGCAATGTTGTGTTGGGATTATAATTATAATTTAAACCAATTGTGCATGAGAAATTATCAATTTTGTAGTTTCACCAATGATTAACGGCATTTATTTATACAATGAAGACAACAGTTCATCATCTAAAGTCGATCAAAAAAAGGTTTATAAAATAAGAATGGTTTAGGACAACATTGATTTTTAAGGTGGTTTTGATCCATTGCAAATGTTGACTACACTGAGTTATTTTGCATTTGATTATTTTATTACTGTACCTTAAATCTGTTAGACAGTGCTTGATTGTTTTCTAAAGTGTCTATTTCACTTGTACAGCATGTGTATGTTTATTCTAATGTATTTATTTATGTTCGACATCCGATTAATGTACAATTAGAAATTTTTCCCAACTAGATTTACTGGAATCATCTCAGGAAATTATAGTTAAATTTCAATATATAACCACAGAAATACAAAATATCACAGTGAGTACGTTTACATGGACATCAATAATCTGATTTTAATATGATTAAGACAATACTCTAAGAGTCTACAATGTAAACAGAGATTTTTGATTAGTTTAATCAGACTAAAGTCATAATCATGTGGAGTATGCCGATTTTAGTGGCAATATTGAAGTGCAGTACAGACATGTAAACACCTTAGTCAAACTATTACTGTTATGTAAGATTTTCGTCGCATTTTGCGACAGGATAGTCTATAAACACACAGCCGTTTGACACTATTGTCACAGGGGGCATACATGAAATGTTCCCGAATAAAAGCGAAAGAGATTTAAAAAACGAAAAACAAAACTACACAAAACTCCACAGGAAATGTGGATAGCATGCTGACGCAATGAGATGAATCAAATTATGTACTGTAACATGTAAAATGGGACCACGAAAGGATCATTTAAAAAGCAACTCAGGTAAACACCTTAATCATATTACGGTCTTATTCAGATTAAGGAAAATAATTCAATTTCTTAAGTCCATGTAAACGTAGTCATTGTCAGTTTTTGCTAATATCATGCAGCCTTAGTCAGAATTCAGAGATATAAACTCAGTATTGCAAGTAAAAAAAATTGAGAAAAAAAAAGTCAGAATTGTGACGCACCCATTAAAAAATAAATCAATAGTTTCAGGATATCAGTGCAAAAATGCAAGGAAAAATATCTGAATTAAAACAAATTTGTTACTGTGAAGAAAAAAAACATAGAATTGCAAGATATAAACTTGAAATTAAAATAAACTTTTCAATTGTAAAAAAAAAAAAAAAAAAAAAAAAAAAGTCTTAAATGTCAAAATTAAGTGTGTTTTTATTTAAAACAAGCAAAAATAATCTACATTTTTTGGCACACTACAAAAAATATTGGTTGCCTTAAATTAGGGATTTAAAAAAATGTTCAGCTGTTAAAAAAAATGTCAAACTGAATCAAATTAACCTTATGAATATTTTTACCTTAAATTATAGTAAACTGACATACAACTCCTTGCATAACTCATAAAATTAGGTTGGAACATAATTTATTTTTCCCTAATATGTTTATTGATTTTTTTCCTTTTTCACCCCATCAACTAGGCATATATATATATATGTATGTGTGTGTGTGTGTGTGTGTGTGTGTGCGTGCGTGCGTGTGTATATATGTATATACACATATACATACACACATATACAAATTCAAATAGGTAAGAAAATAAATAAATTTTATAACAATTAAATTATATATATGACATAAACAATGATACAACAATAAAAAATAATAATTAAAAAATAAATAAAAACATGTTTACAAACACACAATTTACATAATATTCATATATGGTTCCCAAAGATAGTCAAAGTCCTTCTGCTTGCCTTTAAAGATATAAGTTAGTCTCCAGTCCAATACAGTTCAATATTTCTTTTTTCCTTAACTAAAAACATAAATGTTGTCATGACTTATTGATCATATCATTTTTTACAGTGAATATGATTATTTTCCTTACCCCATTGGCAGATTATTTAGCTTCTTTAAATGAAAAAAAAAAAAAACCTCAACTTAATTTTCACACATTATTTCTTAAAACAAGACGATATATTTTGCTTATCTTAAATTTGTTACATCAAGATACATTGTTTAGACATTTGGACCAGAGAACAAGACATATATATTAAAAAATATATATTTAGTTAGAAAAGCATTTTTGCAGTGCATTCCTGACCTTCTGCTGTTGAGCAAGCCTCCTGGAAAAGTCTAAAAGGACCATCCCGTTTGTCCGAATAGCGGATTGGGACTGAGCGACGAGACGTCAGGTAACACTCTAAACATTCTTCGTAGTTGTATTCGTAGTAAAAAGCTCCATAATTACACTAATTTACTTGAAGATCTGGCTTGTTTACCTGTCTAGGCAGAGATTAATAAAACATGGCGGACTCTGAAGGCTTGCGGTGTTCGGTTACTCGGGGTGATTATTTCTTTATTCTTAGGTGTGTGAAAGGGAAGAAGTTCATTCATTTTTAATCGGCTTCTGCCCCCTGAAATCCTCCTTTTATTTGGTGTGAGGGACAGAGGGCTTGTTGGAAATAAAAGTGGGATTGCGGAAAGTCAGATTCAGTCTGGGAAAAGGACTAAAACTATTGAGATTTTAAGGCAACTATATTTGGAGGTATTTGAGATTTTATAGCTAAACTCCCTGCCAGTGGAAATGGCGTTAAAAATTTGCACTAAATATTTGGTTACAGCCTAAATGTGAATTTTCACACACTAATTGGTGATCAAATGACGTTTGTTTTAAATTAATTAATGTTTTCGATTAATTTAGATGACTATCAATTAACAATGCTGGTTGCTTGTGAAATAAAATTTAAATCCAAAGAGAATTCAAACTTCAGACACTAGTTTTCTTAGATAGAGATATTTTTGCATGATTGACTTACCATGTTTTAGCCGTCAATGTTAAGGTACTTGCTCTATGGATTTTAGTATAAATTATATTCATCCTAAACTTTTTTTATTAGATACAGATTTATGTCTAAAAATAATTCATTTTTTTTTAAAGCCTGGATTTGTTTTGGTGGTAAAATTATAAGTTTTTTTTTGTTTTGTTTTTTATTGTATTTTGTATTGATTTATTTTGATTTGTCATGTTTATCGTGTGCTTAGCCAGGACACTCTTAAAAAGGTGATAAAAGATTTCAAGAGGTTTTGCTGGTGAAATAAAGGGTAGAAATAAATAAATAAATGATTATAATATTAAAATAAATGTAAAAAGAAATAAACAATATATTTTTCATATTTTTTAAAAATATGTATTTATTTTGCAATTATATTATATAAATAAACTATAAC